>NC_039254.1:475183-655183 GCF_003368295.1 Carassius auratus
TTTGCATTAGTCTGACATCTAGAGGTTCTGGCTGATATTATTCTGCTTTATGTTGAGTCTGAACTCATCTGCTGCTCCTGATGAGATCTGAGAGAGGTCACTTCCTGTTCCTCTCTCTCTGAGCACCTGTTTCAAGGTCAAGGAGGTAAATCTGTTCCTTTGAAACTTATTGTGAAGTGTTTTTACAAAGCGTCCTGTGCTTACGATGAATTCAAGACACCTGACATAAAATAGCAAAAAAAAAAAAAAAAAAAAAAAAAAAAAAAAAAATATATATATATATATATATATATATATATATATATATATATATATATATATATATATATATATATATATATATATATACATTGATTAATACTGTAATTGACAATGCATTAATTAAAATGAATTAATACTGCATATAAACAATTATATTATATTATATTATATTATATTATATTATATTATATTATATTATATTATATTATATTATATTATAATAACAAATATCAATATAATATAAATGTATTATAATGTATCTTGGCTTAATTTTATATTTCATTATACAATTATTTTTTAAATATATTTTACAATTCTATACTTTATCCCATAATACTCTTTTAATATACATTATTATATAATCATAATCAATTAATTTATTTTGCATAATATATATATAGAATTACAAATAATTACATTGTAATTATACAAATAATTACAATTATATTGTAGTGTTTTTATATAAATTGTATGTGCATATTTATTTATTTATTCATTCATTCATTGTTATTATAGATACAATTATAAAAACATTATATTAAATTTTGTCAAATGCAATTTTTTAGATAAACATAAGAATTTATGAAAAAGTTGTGATCAGTAAGAAGTGTTAGGGAGGGACAGCTTTAACTTTTATCTCTGTTGTTAGGTCATGGGTCATAAAGTTTAGGTTAGTCTTGCAAATGTGTCTTCATTCTGAACAGTCGACACCGCTCCAGAACTGAAATATCCACTGTCACTCACCTTCTCCCGACAGGAATATTTCTCACAGTCTGGGATGGTGTTACATGCGGCCCTGCCATCAGTTTGTAAATTAATAACATTTTGTTCACCCATTCCAAGAAGGGATGGCGTGCAAATTCATCATTTCAGAGATCCCACCACCTTATTCCCCCAAGGTTTGTCTGCTCGGTCTCTACTTAGAAATTCAGCATGCTGAAAACCTTCAAGTAGAACATATTGAAGTGCTCAGACAAACCAGTCCTGTTTATGCGGGAGGAAGCAGATAGGCTGTCGGACCCCCAGCGGGCAGGTCCTGAACGGAGACGAGCGATCCTTTAAACTGCCGAGGTGATACCGCTGGATAATGTAGCAAATAAATCAGACAATAGGGTTGAATATTTCATTTCACATCCATATTCCTCATGGGCAGAAATGATGGTGAAATGTAAAAACAGCGATTGCGGCCCCTCTGGAGAGAGATGCTGTTTTGGTGTTTGAGGATCGAGGAGGTTTGATGGCTCTGTCTGAATCACATCCATCTCTCAGGCAGCTGGAAACGCATCTTTTAATGCAATCGCATGTGATCCCTGTGTCTCCGCAGCCTTGAGAGAGCTGCTCTGCATTGCATTTCACACGTTAAACTTATTGTGTTAAAGGACGGGAAAGCTTTAATACCAAAACTCAAACCAGTCTGTGAAATAGCTGAATGTCAACAAATTATTTTTTTATGTTTGATGTAAATGTTTTAAAGAAAGAAAGTCCGTTCAATATAATTTTAATAAATAGATAAATTAAAGAAAATTTAATTAATAATAATAATAATAATAATAATAAGTTATTGAATAAAATGGCAAAGTGGGGAAAAGTATCACAGTGAAGCTAGTTTCCAGAAGATGATCTACCACTACATTAACACTCAGACTTTTTGGGAAGTTTTAAACAAGTCCATTACGTTTTGCACATTACTTGCATTATTGTATATTTTTAATATTTAGATGTTTCCCTTTGATTTAACCAGTTATGCATTTCTCTGTATTGCCACATTTTATTAATAGTTTTCCCCAAATTAAAAGTATATCGTTTTTTTAGGTATTATGTCTTAGGTGTTGTTATAAGTGCATGATATAAATATGTGAATACAAGTTTATTAAGGAAAACAAAGAAATACTGGGAACACAGTAAAGTATAAAACAAAACATGACAAGAGAAAGAATGATTGGATTGAGTATAATTTTTTAGTATAATGAAATAACATGTAAAATGCAAACCCCTTTCATTTTCTTGTAGAAATCCACATGTATAGCCTTAAAGTGAACAGTGTTGCTGGAGATGACATCATTTCCTGTGAACTCTGCGAGGCTGTTGACTTCCAGCCCTGATTCTTTGGTTTTTCTCTGATTCACCTTCCCAGCTGCCCTCCTGCAATCTCTCACCTCCTCCTCATAAACCTTCAGCTCATTCTCCACCATCTGCTTCAGCATCTGCTCAGGGGGCAGATAGAGGAATGAAAAAATGACCATGAAACCAACCGTCTTCTTTCTTTCTTTCCTCTGGATCCTTGTATTATGTCCTCCTCTCATCTCTCGTTGTGTCATCTGTTGTTTCTCAGGGGGCTGGATGTGCCCTCGCTTCTTAAGCCTCCTCTAAAGTTTAATTCAACATTTAAATCTGAACCACTCAGTGTGGGCCAACTTACAAAAAAAAAAGAAGAAAAGGGGTTTTTGCTTTTTAATTTGCTTGGGAGGGTCACTTCCTTTCCATGTCCAGTTCTTTGCTCAGTAGACACAGTCAACAGAAGGCACAATAGATCAAAAAAAGTGTTATTGTAATATTTGGACAAAAGCTTGGGGTGTTTTCAGAGGGAGGGCGAGCAGAACAGACCATGTGACTCCCCAATCCAAAGCTTCCTCCCTCTTTTCTCTTTGAGGGCGGCAGACAATGGGACAGAGCTCTTGAATGGTGAGGGGAACAGACCCTTGAGGATTACACATTCTTGAGGAGGCCCTGGGCATCACTAATACCTCAGCTGTTTTTAGGACATACATACTACATACACTTGGTGTAAATCACTTGCTCAGAACCTGAGTTTGATTCCATCCTCTATTGTAATTTTTAAGATTTTTTGTTCTCTTAGTCTTTTATGCTAATCAAATTTTCCATGGAAAATTTAAGCAGCAAAACCTGTTTTCAACAATGATCATAATAAATTAAAACTTTTCTGAGCAGCAAATCACTGTATTAAAATGTTTTCTGAATGTTGACGTGACAGTGAAGACGGGAGTAATGATGCTGAAAATACAGGAATAATTTACATTTTAAAACATATTAACATAGAATTAATATTTCAAAATTTTACTGTTTTTGTGGTATTTTTATCAAATAAATGCAGCCTTTGTAAGCATAAGAGACATTTTTCAGAAACATTAAAAATAGTCAAAACTCATGAACCACACTGTACATATTATTGTACATATAAAACACTAAATGCTGTAACTGTTCATTTCATTTTTAAAGAATCAAATTAGTAAATGATTCAATGACTCAAGGCAGTCACTTGCTTTGTTTCCGAATGAATCAACTTTTTTTTAACAAATTGGTTGAGTGAATGATTCAATCACTCACTTTTCGTTTTAATTAATGGTTTTAAACAAATCAGTTGAATGAATGATTCCATGATTCCATGATTCCATGATTCCATGATTCCATTAACTTATCACCACCTACTGATGTAACAATGTAACTTTCAAAATGATGTATTTTGTTTCTTGTAAATGAAGTATTGGGGTGGTTTTTAGGAGAGTGAGTGATGAGAAGATTAAAATTAAATGTACATTACATCTTATTTGAAAAAAACATTGCACGCACATTTGTGGGACATGCATTTCTGATCAGTGTTAAAAGTTTAGTGTTAAGGTAAAATAATGGGATTATTTTACCTTAATGAGATAAATGGGATAAACTTGGTATTGGAGATGCAGGATAAAATTCACTAGAGTTGCATTGAGCCGATGTACATACATGACCATTTGTTTTGCAAACCGTGGTAAGTTTGAGTTCTTTCTTTTGCAGTATCTCTCTCTCTCTCTCTCTCTCTCTCAGGACCAGCTTCATAATTGTGATGAGGAGGAGATGCCTCTGGCGATTCCTGTGCAAATAAATAAAAGCTGACATAGTCCTTTCCGCAGATCCTCTCTCTGCCTCTGTGCCCCCTCGTGAGATTACCCTGCAACAACAATTATTCCAAATGTCAGTGCTTCGTGCCCAGAGGGCCTCAGGCAAATGAGGATTAAATCTTTAACACAGTGAGGAATTAAAATATGCTGCTCTAGACGAGGGGACGCGAGGTGGTCTTGGCGGTTTTGGCTGAGTGGTGTTTTCCTTTTCTAAGTCAGGCATTATGAGCCTTGTGTTACTCCCTCCTGATGGCTGTTAACCCCGCGGTGAGAGGGCAGGGTGTTTGATCATGAAGGGAAACTGAGCAGAGGACACACTCAGCAGAGTGTGTGAGTGGACGCATGACAGACGACAGAAGAAAGATCAGGGCCTGCTTAGACGCGGCATCACGTGAACAGAGTTAACAGTTTGCCTAAAAAGTCTCAATTTAATTCTGAATAGAACATAAGTACACATTTTTTTGTTCATCCACAAGAATTATTTTAATGGTTTTGCAATATATACATCATAAAACATTAATGCATTATTACTCTATACTATGGCATTCACATATTGATATTGAACAAAACTGAATCAACATTTAACTACACTGAGTTGCTGCTTTTTAGAGGTGCTTTATAATTTAAGATATTTAATACAGTTATTTTGTTGCTGCTTATATAAATTGCTTTATGAATAAAAATGTGACCAGTTTAAAAAAAAAAAAAACTCAGTTTTATAATGAATGATATAAAAAACCTGTATAAAATTCCATATCTCTCTATCCTCCAAACGATAACATGCAAAAATCTAGTTTCACATATGATCACACCTGATTTGTTCCACTTTAAATGCAAAGGTGTGCAGACATGAAACCCATATAAATCAGAAAATAATCAGTCATTATACCTGCACATAATAATTAAATAATGGCTTTCCCTTAATATCTATATATTCAAAGTAAGAAAATTATGCTTTTTTTTATTTTCTTTTTTTGTGCTAGTCAGCAAATGCTAAGGCTGAATGAATAAATGAGCAGTTTGCGCAGAAGTGCCCAGAAGTCATAAACATTCTTAATTAACTTGCTCAGCCAACCTCAGTGTGGACTTTGCTGTTTTAAAGAAATCAAGGCAAAGGTGCATATCCTTGTGAACTCATCCAACTCGTTTGCTAATTACCTAATCTTCCAACAAAAAAGTCACTTTAGTATGTGCGTCATTTTAATAATCACTATTTTATTAGCTGGCGCTGGCTTCTGTTTGCATAGTAACATGGTGGATTCGGGCCGTCCCAGATCCTCTTATCAAGAGACAATGAGAGTGTGTCAAGAGTTCAAGTGCTGTCAGAGGAGGTGGGACACTCTGTATATTGAGAATAAGTGTGCGGAGAGGCCTGTTTTCCATTTTAATTGTGAAACAGATAAACGCTAAACACTCCTCAAGAATAAATGACTTCTGAGTAATTATTGTCTAATAGCTCTCCTCCCTCGGGAGCTGTTTACGTGGCCCAGATGGCTACCAAAATGGGATTTAGGGAGAAAATTGACAACATTATTCACCCAGGCATTATCAATTACCTGAGTATCAATTGTACTGTAATCAAGTTGAATATGAGGAGGGATTCTAAGAGTCACCGTAATTAAACCTTTTTGAGACCGTGGACATTCGGGTGTCGTTCGTTATTGAGATTTATAAGGCAGCACAGGACAGCCCTCCTTCTCTTGTGCGTAATTGATGAATGCTGAGCAGAAGACACGGATAGTCCATAAAGAACAAAGACAATGGCTTTTATGTGCCATGTATGGGCTCCATTACCACGGACAGCCTCGGCAGAGCAAAACATAGCCACCGCTATTAAACCCAAGCACCGCAATTCCCCACGAGCATTGCCGAGAAGCTACATTAGATCCTGGTTTAGTAGCCTCATTAGAGAGCTTTAATTAACCTACTCAACTCAAGTGTGACTTTCATTTTCCAGAGAGCTAGGTGCTTTATTTGTGTTTTATGCCGTACTGTAGCTCTGTATGATCATGACTTTCATTCTATCTTGTATGTGGAGAGGCAATGGCTTTGGTATGATGATGTGTTATCTTCTGCGGCGAAAAGGTGAAAATCATTTCCATTTCTGTTAAACTGGTTCTTCAAGACTGTTTGGAAGCACAACTTTACATGCAAGATGATTGTATTGCGATTTAAAATAATGTTTTACAGGTTAATGCCAACCTATAATCCAAACGAACACAAATGCAAAGAGAATCCAGAATATTCTACGTTGACTCTCTCCTCCTCTTTTTAAAAAGGGTGAAACAAAAAACTAATTGCATTTATTTATGGCCAACAAAAAAACATTTTGTTAAATAAATAATTTTTAACTGAAATATAGCTAAATAATAATAATAAAAAAAACGTTATATTTAATGCAGTTATCATATACAATTATCAATAAATAAATAATAAAACTGAAATAAAAGTTCAGTCTCTCACAGAATAATAGAAAGCATCCTTTTTTAATTTAAATACTTCAAGCTGCATTCTTTCATCAGATAGAATCCAAACATATTGATGACACTGATAAATGCTTATAAATCAAAACGTTTCTCATAAGATTTGTGAACCTGAGAGCACAATTAGACCCCTAGATCATCATTTCTTTTAATTTCCTCTTGACGTGGAGGGGTTTCTAGTTAGTTAATTAAAATCATAGCAGTGTAAATGATTTGTTCAGGGCTTCTGACAGTGATATATACTACACCCTTCATCCTCAGCTGGTCTGACTGGCTAATTAATCAGTATTATTTATGCAAGAACATCACGTGTAATAACTTGATTTATCATAAACAGTATGGCTGTAGAATCATTATAGGCATTTATATACATATATAAAAAGCTTTAAAACAATATCCGTTTGCAGTTCTTTTCCTGTCTTTAGTGACTTGAAATTCTAAAAACTTTATCCAGTTTGTAGGTAGGTCTATACATTTTTTTTTTTTTTTTCAGTTTTCGTTTCGTTGTTTTTATTTGTTACTGCATGATTATTATTTTTGAGTATTATGGAGATTACATTTGCATCCTTCCGCATTTATAACCAATCACTGTCAGAAGTAACCATTCCAACCAATCAGCTTTCAGCATCTCATTAGTGCATCATCAAACCTGCTACAACAGGTAAATAAAAACATATTAAAGATAATAAATTTGAAATACAAATTCATGTCGTATCTCAAAACAAGTGAGACTGAACAACAGGACTATGAGTTCATCTTCACATAGGTGAGTACTAGTAGACTGGGGCTTTCCATCAATGTATTAATGTTTATAACATTCAGTGCTGCTTGTTTTGTTCATTTGATTTACTATATCGACAGTATATTGGAGTAGAGGCTTGTATCCTGTTTTATAATCTCTGCAATTACAATGCCACCGCTAACGAGTTGTCCAAATCTCACAAATGAAGTGAACTCTCATGCAAGGAGGAAATAAACCTCCTGAGAACCAGATAAAGAGGTTTGTTATAGTGTGAGCAACTGTGAAGCGGACCATTAGCTCTCTGACTGCTCAACTGACCGTATCTCTACATCACAAGTCACTTCTGCAGTGAACTTATCAAAAACTCAGTCTGTATCAGAGCAGTCCATCGCCATCCATCTTCATGATCTCTCAAAGCATTCTAAGCACATATTGTTGATATGTCATAATCAGTAGAGTTGTCCTTGTTGTAGTGCCTGAGAGAGCTGTGTGTGTGTGTGTGTGTGTGTGTGTGACCTTGTGTTTGGAACTGTACTCTTCTGTATCGTGTGGCCTTGAGCACATAAACAGATTCTCCATCACCTCCGCAACCCTTCAAGTGACCCGACCACAGCTGTGGCACCTTTACCGTCTCTTTTTGTGTGAGAGTCAAAGCTTGACAGGAAAATAGAGGAATTTATCTTCCTTTGTTAGTTTTGCTTCAGGGGCGTACGGTCTTGGAAGAAGAACTTGATATTAACTGATAAAAGCAAAGAAAGATAAATGCATTGATAGGCTTTTGTTGTTAATGTTATAGTTGTTACAGCAACTGCGGCAAAGTTTGTGTTGAAGCCTAAAAAGTTTCTGTAAAGACACCTTTCGTTTGTTTGTATGCCTTATATCCCTAAAAAGTTATTTCAGTTTAACCTTTCTGTGTTCAAAAAAAAAAAACTTGTGTTCTTAATAAAAGTTTTATTGAAAAGATGTCTTTTGGGCAGTAGAGGACAGCTCACGGGCGTCGGGAGGGCGGCTAAGACAGAAAGAGGTGTGGTGCAGATGGGGTCAGCAGCAGTTTGGGGTCACCTAGGCCTCACAGGAATGGGGCGTTGGGCATGCATGGGTGATCCAGGACAGAAAGGGTGATTACAGCATGATTTGTTGTCTATGATAGATTGTGCGTCTCTTTGAAGGCCACAGAAGCCAGGCTTGCTAGAGCATTGAACAGTGGTAATTTAGCCTAATTTATATAATACTAAATTTTTATAATTTGTAATATTTTTTATTTTAATTTTAAGTTGAATTAATTTGATGTGCCCATGCATTATTTTTTTTTATATATTTAATTTGTATTATTATTATCATTATATATATATTTTTTATTTTCTGTATCGATAAAGTACGAGTTTTTGGTGTATTATTTATGCATGGTTTTATTTCAGAGATGCAATAATCTACAATAATCAGTACTGTAAACCTTCTTAAATCTGATCTCAAACATAAAAAAAGAAAAAAAAATAGCATATAGTGTTTGATCAGAAGCTGTCAAGTTCCAATAAACACCGTAAAACTAAAAATGTGAGTTCCTTCATGAGATGATTGTTTGTTGAGGGTTTGATTTGTCATTTTTCTTTAAATCTGTAATAAACTGACACCATTTCAGCTCAGAAATGAAATAACAGTTTATAAACCGGCCCGTGGTTTGAGACACCTGAAGTGTGTGTTGAATTCTTTTTTGTAAGATCTCCTCTGGGTTGATGGACCACAGCAGTGCTCAGACTCTCTCGGTCATGCAATTACCTGACAGCTCTTGATAGAAATCAGAGACAGCCCGCAGCGGAGAGTGCATCTGAGAGAGCGTACATGAACTCAGCTGCGCAGGTATCAGGACTTTAGATTAACTCCGAGGCGTGATCATTTCTCTGTCACTTACCTCTAGACTGAACGCTTGAAATGTCACGCATCAGATCCCCTCAACTGCCCATTACTACAGTGAGGGAAAAGCCGGTCAGATCAGGGCCTGAGAAATGGAGTGATCTCTATATTCAAGGCTTCTCTATCAAGAAAGTCAGTCATTAGTTTTTGATGCGTTCTAAAGATCAATCAGTTCTAGTGGTAATCATTTCTGAGATCTTTGAGGAGCTTCTTATTCGATTAAATTCCAATCTGCTTCTCACACAAAGATATCATATAGATTCTTTGAAAAGTCGACTTCTGTGTTCAGAGAAAAACAGATTTAGGACAACATGAAAGTACGGACGCTTGTTTCTCCCATGGGATAATATATATATATATAATATATATATATATATATATATATATATATATATATATATAAGACAAGTAGTTTATATAAGCCAATTCTGATGTTAATTCTCACAATTAACTCTTATAATTGTGGACTCAGAATTGAGGAAAATAAATCACAATTGCTACACTTTAATAATTTTCTTTTAGATTTTTATTATTATTATTTTATTTTTTTTCAGTGATGGAGAATGCAAGAAGTTATATGAAAAGAATTTTAATATGTAAACCTAAAATTCAGAGAAAAAAGTCATAATTGTGAGATGTAAACTTGAAATTATGAGTTATACAATATATATATATATATATATATATATATATATATATATATATATATATATATATATATATATATATATATATATATATATATATATATATATTTTTTTTTTTTTTTTTTATTGTAAGATTTAAACTCACGATTCTGGAAAAAAAAAGTCAAAACTGTGAAATAAAAAGTGGCAATTGCCTATTTTTATTTTGAAACAATATAAAAAGAGTACACAAAATCAGATTCTATAAAGGGGGAAAAAAAAACAAAAATTGTGATATATATATACTCTCAATGGAAGTTTAAAACTTGAAATAAAAAAATAAAAAAATAAAAAAATAAAAAGTTCAGAAATATGAGATCCTGGGAGGGGGGCAAACCAACCATGATCTTCACCCACATCAGATCTTGCTTTTAGGAAGAAGTTCATTACTTAGAAGGAGATGCTTTGCAAACAGTTCATTGGTCACAGACATCCGTTGCATACACAACTCTTGTCATTGTACAGTAGATGTTCACACACAGGTCAATAATAAAAGCTTGTGTAGAGCAAAGCTCCGCCCCTCATTATGTAGTCAAGGTGAAGATTTAAATATCACTCAAGCGCCACTCCAAGTGTAAAGGAAAATATGCAAATGAGCGCATATCCATCAAAGAATGTTTCTCTCTGGGCAGAAAGCTATTAATTTTTTTTTTCCTCAGTTGCTGACACTTTAACGTATACATCACCCTCAGACTGCAAATGATTTTTTTTTTTTTCGTGTACGCGTTCTCTCTCCTTATTGACGTGTTATATTTTCTTTGCGCTTGCATCTTGTTATTGTTCTAAAGTTTCCCTGTCTAGTGTGCATTAGTGCACCCTGATTGAAATTTTACCGACAAACTGAAATATGACTCTGTGTTTAATGGAAAAAATAATTACACGTCAGGTGAAACAAAGCATGACTCATAGTTACCGAGGAAAGTGACTGGAGAAACAAGCTTGCAACGGGGTCAACAAGCACACACACACTCGCAATTTACACACTATTCTTGCTCATTATCTGCTGAACTACTTAATATCATTTCATAAAGACTCTTGTGATGTTTATCCAATCTTGGATGTAGTCAGCACTATGCACTACATGTTTGTATATTACTGGTGGACGGAAAGTGTGTTCTTTTACATTGCATGCATCTAGCTACTTTTATTAAAATGCACTTCTTATTACATTTATTCAGATGTACAATGTGTGGCAGAACCACACTTTTTATATGAATACCTTTGGCCATGTTGCAGTGGATTAATGCACCCTAAAGCTAAAGCAATTCCAAATGTACAGGTGTGCAGAGATGTGCACGTCTATTCTTTAATCATTACGAAAACCGTCAGGCCTAAAATCTCAGCTGCGCTTCAGTTCTCGCACTGACTGCCATTATTCTGAGTCTGGTACTGACTTCACGGCATTGCTTCTAATTAGTCCTGAAACAAGAGACGCTTTAAGTGCCAGATGGCAGTATTATCTGATATTTTCCTAAAACGGCTGCAGTACTTCTTCAACGTTAGTCTTGATATTTTTTAATTAAAATGGCTTGTCAGAAAGGCAATCTGAGCTAAATTGATGTTATACAAGATACAATTAATAAAATTTCCTTGATGTTCCTATTAATTACTCAGAGTGGGAACACTTGTTATTGACTCAAAGATCAAGTCTGACTGAAAGCCTTATCAAACATTCCTGTGTCATTTTCGGTTTGATATGAAAATTAGCAAGCTTCTCGTTTTCTCGGGGAGAATCTACATGACACACGTTTTTTACACCTTGTTCTATGAACTGAAACAGAATTTGCAACTGCATCTGTGACAAATCTGACAGAATGTGGCACTATTTGGCTGAGCAAGCAGGAAATCTGTCACATGATATGCTTTATTAAGCGTTGTGCTCCAGGTCTGACATCTGCAAAGGTGAAATGCGTTAGACTGCATACGCTCTCAGTGACTCTTAGTGGAGCGAGGTTACAGAGCTGATAGGGCTTTCCATCCATCTTTTGGTCTATCTTTCCATCCATCTATTCATCTATCTCTCTATCTATCGCTTAATCTATAATTTTATGATTCCATCTCCATGATTCTAAGTTGTAGACAAAGGCCCACCGGCCTCCAACATTTTAAACTTTCAGCAGTACTTTACTTTCCCTTTACTTTTGTTATCATTACTGATGCATTGAAATGACTGAATTGAATCATTCATGCCAACGAAGCACTCTGAAATTGAGTTGTTTGCTTCATGTCTGCAATGCAATTAGCCGATTATGAGCAGGGTTTTACATCTTTAACCGACTGAAGGCAGCGTGGTGTGTGGTAGGAGAAGGCAGGCTGGTGTTAAAGTCTCAGTTGGTTGGTCTATGGCAGGTGCAGCCATCTTCATTGTCTTTGTCCTTGCTGTGGAGAGCAGAGACATATATTTACCTCAAATCCTTTTCCTGCGTGACCAACTAACTCTGTCTCTTTTGGCCCGTTTGACTGATCACTGCTGTCTGTGAATGTCAGGCTCGACGAGCTTTACATTTATGAAGATTCTTTAATATGTGCTGTTGAAATCACAAATCCAAGGACTCATGCAACAATGGCAGTTCCAGGAAGAATGTTCTTACCAGCTGGTTTACAAGAGGGATACGCTGAAAATTTGGCCACTTCTTTTGCAAAATGAGAATTTAGGCTAAACATTTTTACAGAAATTGCTGGGAAATTGGTTATGGAGTGTTATATGGAATGATTCGGGTAATTCTGGTTGATGTTAAAGAGCCTATGGTTGAGCCACATGCTGTGTCTTATGTAAGTAAAGAAATATACAATGTGATTAACTGCACAAAAATATGACTGATGTCATATGATAAATATTTTTCAGTCAAACTGTAAATGCAAAGCCTGTTTACCTTTGAACTTACTAGGTATAATGAAGCAATAATTTAATTTGGAGGCCTTTTTTTGCATCATGCTTCCAGCCAGCTTCATCTCTGCAATGTGTGCATGATGTGTGCAGGATGTGTGCAGGATGTGTGCATGGGGATTTGGTGTTACCAGAGTGACTGAAAACTGAATGAACCCTCTGGTACTGGTCAGACTCACAGCAGCCCTGAATGAGTGAGTGTTTGTTTGTGTGGGTGGTCTATTGATGGTTTATTTAACCTGCTATGCTTTTGTTTTATGAGGTTTACCCCACTGCATCTAAAGTTGCCCTGGATATGATGAGGTATTACCCTCTCATCATCTCCCAGACCACAGAGTCAAGGTCAGAAACAAACAAGGATTACCTCTCTCTCTCTCTCTCTCTCTCTCTCTCTCTCTCTCTCTCTCTCTCTCTCTATCTCTATAACTCCCTTTCTATCTATTTAGGTATCATTCTAACTAAAGTGTTACTTCATAAGTGACAGTTCTTGAATATTCTACATAGGCAAATATGTTGCTATTAGCATAGTGCAAATTCTGAAATAGGTAAAACATGTTTGCTGTTGCTCTGTGCAGACTTTGTGGATGAGATTCAATTATTCCAATAGCGATCTGGAATTTTGCAGGTTTCACTTATTTACAAGTTGGTCACATTGGTGTTGACCAACAAAAAGCTGCTTGGTTTGAAACTGAATTGTGTGTGAGCTGTGATTCACACACTACAATCTATCTCTTTTGCTTGCAAAACTTTGCACTAATGTGACTGCACCTTAATGCAAAAATAGCATTTTTAATTCAGTTTAATTTTCTAGTTGTCTGTTTTCAAGCTTATTTGTATTTTCAATTATATGTACTTTTAAGTTCCCTTTATCACTTTTTTTTCTGAGATTTTTGCAATGCATTCTGTTCTCTTAGAAGCATATTGTGCATGCAATTTGGCCAAAAGAAGGAAATAAATGAAAATATTAGTTTCAAAACATTTTGTTCTGCTTGTTTTGGAGAACCAAAATCATTAATCGAAACAGTGACTTTTAATCAGTCCTAATGGTGTTTAGTTTTTGCACATAATTTAGGATAGGATGCTAGAACACCAATATAAATGTAGCTTTGCTGAAATATTGAAAGGTGTCTCATTACCCAAATTTAATTACTGAAACTTTATTTATTTATTTTCTTTTTTTCTTCATTTTTTTTTTTTAAATGAAACATTTATTCAGTGCTTTAATACTTGAAATGCTATCTATGTATCTTACTATACTCTAAAGTACATAAAAATAGTGCACAGAGGGTTGATATAAAATTATTTTACATAGTGATTTTTTTCAAAGGTGTTTTACTTGTATTTTCAATTATGCGTTGCGCTGTTTTGTATTTTAGAGTTAAAGGAAATGTCCATAAACTTAACAGATAATGTCTTTCCATATTTATTAACTGGCCATTTTCCCCTACAATGTATGTTTTGGAAGGTCCTGTGTCCCCTTCATCTATGCCAAACATCACTGCGGCCGCTAATGTTGTTTGTGAGCTTGTATTTTTCTTCTCATTAGCTTTTTGCACATGCAGCAGGAGCACGCTGGGCATGCTCAGTTAATGTAAACATTTCCAGTTCTCTGGTCAGCTGCAGGGGCTCCAGCCGTGTGTCTGAATGATTGAACGCCGCTGTTACTTACCTCCCGTGTGCCGTGTATCGGACAAACAGCTATACGCTGCTTTCAGACGCAGACAGAGTGGCATCTTTGGCACAACGTAAGAATAGCATCTAAAAGAGAAGTGCCGGAAAAATCAGTCAGTGTCTCACTACGTGTTTCATCACCTGAAAGCTCAATGAAGGAACGTGTGGAAACGAGCGTCAGAGTTTGCCATCACTGTCGCCCACCTCTGCGGAGCATATCAGATCTGCTACACGCTACGCTGCCCAAGAGTGTGTATTTCTGGAGATGATTGAATCAATACCATTTTGACACGACTTGTTGGAACATGCCTCTTTATTTCACGCAATTCCTTCCGTTTGGTCAGGGAACATTTATCAAGGCAGCCGCCTGCTGTCAGCTAATAGAGATTGTTCTTTAGTCGGTGTGTGATAGAGGGCCACAGTTATGATACATGTTGATCGTTTGTGAAGATATTGACATGGGGCCAAAGAGCAGGACCACACTTCTTATAGCCTCACCATTATACACATGAACACACACGATAACGGCCAAGACCCATCAAGGCATATATATTCATTAAGGTATTCTTTTATCACAGAAAGGCATGTGGGAATTAGTGCTGGTGGTTTTAATTTTGGGTATGATATGTTTTAACCATATTAAAAAATTCAAAGAAACAGAAATGAATAAATTTTACAAAAGTGATCCCTGGACTACAAAACCAGTCTTAAGGGTCAATTTTTCCAAATTGAGATTTATACATCATCTGAAAGCTGAATAAATCATCTTTCCATTGATGTGTTGTTAGGAGGACAATATTTGCCCGAGATACAACTATATGAAAATCTGGAATCTGAGGGTGGAAAAAAATCCAAAATACTGAGAAAATCTTTAGATTTGTCCAAATGAAGTTCTTAGCTATGCATATTACTAATGAAAAATTAAGTTTTGATATATTTATGGTAGGAAATTTACAAAGTATCTTCATGGAACATGATTTTATTTAATATCCTAATGATTTTTGGCATAAAAGAAAAATCGATAATTTTGACCCATACAGTGTTTTATTTTTTTATTTTATTTTTTTGCTATTGCTAGAAATATACGACTTAAGACTGCTTTTGTGGTCCGGGGTCACAAATGATTACCGACCAAGTGATGGAAACACAGGTGTACAGGTGTTGTAGGCAGTCGTGAACAGACGGCTTTGTGGCACATCTGGGAGAAAATGCAAATAAAAAACATTGGAAGAGGGCAAAAACAAATGACGGATTCCTCCTATAAGTTCCTCACCCTGCACAAGTCTGATAGGAGCAGCTCTCCCGGCTCCCCTCACCCATGACTTAACATCTAATCCTAAGTGTAAGTTATTATTTATCTTTCACAAAAGTTTGTCAAAGCCAGGCTTTGATTTTTTTCCTCCCCGACCTGATTTTCCCCCGGTGGCTGGCTCTGCATCGGCGCAGACACATAATTTATGAGCTACCCGCTTTCTCCTGACACATTATTAAAAGCAGAATTAGTTTTTTGCCTGGGATCTGTCCGCTGGGAATAGGGAGGGCTGTGCTGAGAGCGGAGGAGTCCGGCGTGGGGGTTTGTCTGTGAGCAAAGGGGCCGTGATGGGCGTCAGGCCGCTAATGAACAGAACGCACGGTGGTCAAAGATGCATCCTGTGCTCAGGGAAAAGATTAACCTCCTGTACGCTAAGACCTTTATTGGATTGTTTAGAAGCATGATGTTGTTGTCATGGACTTCTTGGGAAACACACACACATGTTCAGGTGTGAGTAGGCAGAAGAACAAGCAAATGTGTGTGTGTGTGTATGTGTGTGAGAGAGAGAGAGAGAAAGGCATCTCAGCTGAGCACGTCAGTTTAATCTTATGCATCATTAAGCTCTCAGCAGTGCACAGGCTCCTCCCACAATTGCCATCTAAACCCATTGAACATAATGATGACATACGTAACATCTAATTTCAGCAGAATTTAAATTAGAAGAATTCACAAACGTAAATCATTGGGGAAGAGTCTAATAAATAATCATAATGAATTGCTTTGTGTTCACAGAAGTCGTCTTGTAGCTGCTTTTATTCCGTTGGCTGGCAAAACACACACAAACCTGTTAGAGTGTGTTTCTTAAAGAAAGAGACAAATATATTAAATACTACTTTTCATTTCTTTCTTTTCTTCACCCTAAACTCTTGAATGGAAATGTAGTTCTGTGAGACTTTACTTACTTGTGTGTGTGTGTGTGTGTGTGTGTGTGTGTGTGTGTGTGTGTGTGTGTGTGTGTGTGTGTGTGTGTGTGTGATGTGTGTGTGTGTGTGTGTGTGTGTGTGTGTGTGTGTGTGTGTGTGTGTGTGTGTGTGTGTGTGTGTGTGTGTGTGTGTGTGTGTGTGTGTGCGTGTGTGTGTGTGTGTGTGGATGAGAGTTCAAAGCTCAGCAAGTTTGAACCCAGTGGTGCATGTGAGCCAGTGCCAGCCAACGAGCCAAGAGCAGCGTTCAGGGCTCATTTACAGTTATATTTCTTCTTAATTTTCTCTTTCCTCATTATTTGTCTTTAAAACAACCACTGAGATTAGATTATACATGGAGGTCAAAGTTTGGATGGTTAGTGTGAACCAGTCAGTCCCTGCTGGTTGTAGCATTTTTCTCCATTGACGGCCATTCAGGTGTTTTTGCAAGCTAAAGTATTTAATAATTTCTGGTGGGCTCTGAATGTATCTATAATTTTCTCTATTTGTTCAGGGTAGTGATTAGTGACTGTTTGTGTCCGTGTGGTGTCATCAGCCAATCATTGTAGTCACTTTTTGTTTTTTTCTGCAGCTGATGCATCATTTACAGCTGCCAGAACTGAACGGCCATGAGCAAAGAAGGCAAATCTCAAATTGTGGGTTTCTAAGGGAGTCCTGGCATCTGGGATCGAATGGGAATGCTAATGCACCGCTCTCTCCAGGTATTCTAGACCTTCACAATAATAATTTGCAGTATCTCATTGCTTTAGTATTGCATGATCAGCTCCGCACTACTAAATTTGTGAGGAACACAAAGCTGTTTATGAGTGTGTGTTTTATTCCATTATAATTCTCCACTCCACGGACACACACACACACACACACAAAGACACAGATTGATTTATTAATAAGTCAGAGCAAGCTCTAATGAACCTGTAGAGTTAATTGCCTCCAGCAGCAACTGGCTTAAATGTAAATTAACCGATCGGAGTTGCAAAAAAGAAAGAGTGAGTGGAGAATGAATGGATACTTAAGAACGGGAAAATCAATAACCGTCAAAGCTGCCGTTCTCATGAGACCATTCATTACGGTGGATGCAACCTCTGCTCACAGGCCTCCAGTGAACATTTCACAATGTTTTGACCATTTTGAACTTACAAGAGTAAAAGACATTTAAAAAAAAAAAAAATATTGCATTTTTTTTTTTTTTTTTTTTTTTTTACAGTTTGGTTAGAAACAAAAATTGATACACGTGAATAATATAACAAATTTAATTGGTGATATTTATTACAATTTTTACGATTTACAATTTATATTAAAAGAAAATCGGCAGACCTTAAAAAGTACATTATTTCATAACTATCCTGTAGCCTATATAAAGTTACATTATTCAGTTTGAGATTTAATTATTTCAGTATCAATTTTGAGCATTCATTGATTGCTTTAAATGTTTATTGTCAAGTCATTTTATGTCTTAATAGCACAATGCTTCAGTTCATACCCTTTCAATGCCATTTTATCCGAACTTAACTGATGGCAGCACGCATTTGTCTACAAATCGCCTTTCAAGTCTGTCTGGTTGAAGCACCGTGGCCCACCAAAACCAAAAACATTTTTCTTTCCCTAGCAGGAAAAATGAACTGTCAGCGTTTAATGACAGATATTTGCATTGTGATACAAATTGTGTCCTTGGCCATGAGCATACCATACAGACCCATTAATAACAAAACCACATGATGGCTTCGCTTTTTTCCCAGCACCGCTGTCGAAACATCTTCATGGATATATGCACCTATCAGCAGTGAGCGCAGAGCATTAGGACAGAAACTCAGGACAGTATCGGGCCGCCCATCAATCATGCTTTCTTCTCTTTATCGTATATTGTTTGCATCCGATACCATTTTGCATCTTTTCATTTATTTTCACTTGCAACATTGAGCTTGACGGTTTAGTGCGGGATCTAAAATGTCAACATAGAGTTGAGCAAAATCGTGTTTAGTAATTTTATATTATGGTGATGGTGTATATTGCAATACAATTACATTTATTGTTAGTTGTGTTATAGATTATATATTGTAAGGCAATATATACTATAGCAAATATCTGCTGGCTAAGGTTTTTTTTTTTTTTTGCCACAAAATATGGCTATGTAGTTAGCAAGCTCTTCATATAAAGTTCATTAAATTATTTATAAGAAAAATTGTATATGTTATATAAAAAGACTATTTCTTGGATCATTTATGTGTGTGTGTGTGTGTGTGTCTGTGTGTGTGTGTGTGTGTGTGTGGGTGTGTCTGTGTGTGTGTGTGTGTGTGTGTGTGTGTGAGAGAGAGAGAGAGAGACTCTGGAGTGTATTTGTAGCAATAACCAAAAGAAAAAGAAAAACATTGTATGGGTCAAAATTATCGATTTTTCTTTTATGACAAAATTCATTAGATATTAAGTAAAGATCATGTTCCATGAAGATATTTTGTAAATTTCCTACCATAAAAATATCAGAACCTAATTTTTGATTAGTAGTATGCATTGCTAAGAACTTAATTTGAACAACTTTAAAGATGATTTTCTCAGTATTTAGATTTTTTTACACCCTCAGATTTAAAACAAAAGTTGTATCTTGGTCAAATATTGTCGTCCTAAGCCATACATCAATGGAAAGATTATTTATTCAGCTTTCAGATGATGTATAACTCTCAATTTCAAGTAATATGTCTGTAAAATAAATGTCTGTAAATATGACACACACATGACTTGTCTATATCTACCACAGTACAGAATAATCTCTATTATTGACACATTTATACCACTCCAAGGTATTTCTGGCATATATATTAACATGCACAGCATATCTGTCCTTCTAGTTCCCTGGCTTTGAACAGTCTTGAGGAGATATCAGGAGGGGGTGAGAGACATTAGCTGTGGCTCCATCATTAAACTGTGTGTGTGTGTGTGTGTGTGGAGGATAGTATTTATGTCTGTGTTGGAGTCTAGCTGGGCCGGTCTGATAGCCTTGATAATGACTGCCGATGGGACACTTCCACTGACTCTAATGGTGTCGTACTGGAGAAGAGAACAGCAAGAATAAATAAATGTTAGCCACTGTCTCCTAGATCTTTTCAGATATCCAAGATCACGCATCCTTGTTTTTAGGTCCATACCGTTGCTGTCTGTCTGTCTTTACTGTGTGGTTTACCTTATGAGTTCTTCTGCTCGGGTGGCAAGGAGGATGTGTGCTCAAACCCGCAGTTCATTAGCCAACACCACTGAGCGCTAAAATGATTCCCGCTTATGGAGATGAGTTTTAAGCATGCAAAGCATTAGAGTTTCTGTAAAGTGGCATTGGAGCTATGGAAAGGTCAGCATTTAACTTGATTATAATGGACAGGAAAGGTGAGTTGAACAGGTTTGACAACTAATGAAGCCATAGATAACATATTTCATAACGGACGGGGTTTGGTTTATCATTGCTAGTCTTCTATAAAAATAGATATTCAGGAAAAACAAGACTCTTAAACTTAGTTATTACTGGATTTGTTGTCTTGCATTCTGTGCAAATTTTGCAGGTCAAGATTTAAAGTGACAGATCATGCATTATTTAAACTTAACAGAAACTGAAATGACGTTTTGAGAGATGTTTTATTAAAGATCTGGCCAAGGAATATTTGACATTTGGGGATGGCCACTTTGTAAAAGTTTCTTTTAAGCTTAGCATTTTCTTTGACATTTTTTTATAATGTTAATCAAAGTTCCCCAAACCAGTGTTATCTTAGAGTCATGGAAATGCTATTGTTTTATTTTTTAACATTTTTAATTATATTTTATTTATATATATTCTGTTTTCGTGTTAATTTTAGTAAATGTTTTAGTAGCATTTAATTTTTATTTTTTTTATTTTTTATTTTGTCATTTGTATTGGTTTTAGTTTTGTTGTTTTTAAATGACCTATATCTATACAGTTTTATTTATTTTTAATATTTCTTTATTTCAGTTACTTTAGCACATACAGTCAAACTTTTTAAATGTATTTATTTGTTTTATTTCATCAAGTATTTCATCATGTCTTTTTCTTTCTATATATAAAAAGAATAAATGTAATAATTTCTCAGAAATGATCTCCTGCTTGCAATTCTTACTGGAATTATAAAGTAAATCACTTGTCTTGACTTAGTAAACAATAATATAATTGTCATTCAGTAAGAATATAGAGTTGTGTTGATTGCATCCAGGGAAGACTCTATAGCCACATTACAAACCATGGTCCACCTTTAATTTCCTTTTCACTTTCTCTCAGTCTTATGTTATGCATTAATTATGACCATGATAATTCTAATATTAATATACCAAATCCAGAGCACACATGGGATTCCAGCTACATGTGTAAAGTCCTATGTTTCCCCCGGAGTGAAGTATATATTGAACTAAAGATGCTTTTATTCTAAAATCTCCCTTCAGTCACACCTGACATTGAAATCTCACACCTGTATCACCATCATTCGTGCTAGTTGTGCGAATCTCGTCTCGTTTTGTCTGACTGATTCCACTCTGAGAGCAAACTCAGACGTGTCCCTCTGTTTGTCTGGCTGCGAGAGAAAAATCCATCTGTGCTGTTCCTCTCGCTGCTGTGAGTTTATTGACATATCAGACGGAGCAGCGGTGCAGAAATGGCCCTCATTTGTTTCTCTGTCTGATGTAATGGCAGCTTGCTTTCAGTCTGCAAAACATTGACAGACACTGATTATTGGTGAGCGAAGGCCTCGGTACAAACTATGCTGTTATATCGGTTTGATCATCTTTCTGGTGGTTGAGGTTTTAAAGTGTTCTGTAGGTTTTACTAAAATGCTGCAGCATGGATTGAGCTCACAGAAACTCGTGTCTCTCTCCGAGTGAACAGGTGTGACTCAGGACGCAGTAGCGTGCAGATGGCAGTGTAATTAGCATTGATTTAGCCCGACTCACTCAGGGCAAGGTCTTGATCGGCTGCAGCAACTCACTAACCTTCAAATCTCTTGATGGGTGAGCGCAGGGAAAGATCGAAGTTCATTTTCCTTTCTCTCACTCTCTCTATATTTGTCTTTTACTGTTAGCCTGACATCTATAATAATCGGGATGTGGACTAGAATAGTTATGGGATGATTCTGATCAAACTTAACTATGTTTTTCTCATCATGTGATGCACATATTTGTAAATTAAAACTCTGTTTTAAGAACTTGGTGACTGATCAGTTGCAACAGTTTTCCACACAAAAAAAAAAATAATAATAAAAATAAATAAATACAAATACAATTACAAATAAATAAATATGCATAAAGACTGAAATAGTATAATCTTGCAAAATGTACATTGCAAAATGTATTAAAAAATATATACCGTATTTTTCGGACTATAAGTCGCACCTGAGTATAAGTCGCATCAGTCCAAAAATATGTCATGATGAGGAAAAAAACATATATAAGTCGCACTGGACTATAAGTCACATTTATTTAGAGCCAAGAACCAAGAGAAAACATTACCGTCTCCAGTCGCCAGAGGGCGCTCTATGTGTTCAGTGTAGACTACAGCGCCCTCTCGTGGCTGGAGACGGTAATGTTTTCTCTTGGTTCATGTCTCTTGGTTCATTTCTCTCAGTTCATGTCAAATTAATTTTGATAAATAAGTCGCACCTGACTATAAGTCACAGGACCAGCCAAACTATGAAAAAAGTGTGACTTATAGTCTGGAAAATACGGTATATAAATATTTCATGCATGCTTCCATTTAAAAGTTTGGGGTCAGTAAATCTTACTGACAATTTTTATTATTTGGATTATTTTTTTTTTATTTAGCATTAAACTGATCAAACATGACAGCAAAGATAACATAATGCTTTCTATTTCAAATAATTATGTTGTTTTGAACTTTCTATTCATCGAAGAATCCAGAAAAAGCATCAAAGTTTAATATCTTGAACATTGATAATAATCAGAAATGGTTCTCGAGCAGCAAATCAGAATATCAGAAGATTTCTGAAGATCATGTGACACTGATGCTGAAAGGTCAGCTTTGTATCAATTACATTTTTTATATCATATAAAGCAGTTATTTAAATTGTAAGAATATTTCACAATATTGCTGTTTTTGGATGTTTGATCAAATAAATACAACCTTGGTAAACAGAAATGACTTCTTTCAGAAACATTTATAATCCTTCCGATCCCAAGCTTTTGAATTTACATTCATCTATTTGTTTGGCATGCTGTTTATTTTGCAGGTCCTTTCACATTAGCACAATGAAACAGAGATATTAGACTCTTTAAATCCTGGTCATCTGTCATGGTTCATTATATTTAGGGTTGATTTGCATAATGCACAAAGAAATCAAATTTTATTACCATAATGTATTTGATTACACTTGTTATTAGCTTTGAGTGACAGTGATTTAGCAAACAGGTTGATTTAAGGTTAATAGTGTCTGTCACCGGCCTAGCAAGAGTGTGTCAGTGTATTGATTGGTTTTAAGTTCCTTTCCTCGCTCTCTCTCTTATTTATTTATTTATAATGTGAGAACATTTAATGTGTAAAATGGCAAAAACAGCACCTTTAAGTAAAACATATAGCTTCATCCGTATCTCTTCTGAACAGCTGCACTATGACGATGTATAAAATTAATGCTATGAAGTTGTTCTCATATGAAATGATGAAATTTGTCACCCAGTACTGCTCAAACATGAAAATTAGCATTTCAGCAAGTAATTTTTATTATGTTCCAGAGGAGACGATGCTAATGTCTCACCTCATCCTCATTAAGAGCTTTGTGTGTTTTGCACCTTTTATTGTTCCAGAGAATTTCATTTCATTGACAAGGCTAATGGTAACCTGGCACGGTCGCATTAATTCATGATAATTGCCTGTAGAAGGGCAAATAAAGAAGAACTAATGGTCAATGCGATCATCGTTTCCCTGTGGAATGGCCTACATTTTCATACAGGAAGTCTCTCGTTCGTGGGCTGTTGACTGAGACCTCCAGTTAAGTATAAATTAGCCTGTCCTTGACTAGCAAAACACAGGGAGAAATCATTGAAGCAAATTAGACTATTAACATTGTAAAGAGCGTTTACAGTGAGGATCAATAGAGTCTGGTCTCTTTTAGAGGACCCTGCTGTGTCCTAAAGCCATCAGAGAGAGATTATGACTCAGTCTATTCATTACACGCAGATGGACCGATAATTATCGACACCATCCACACTGATAATTAAACTAGAGCCCGTCTTAGAAGAGCCAGAGGTTTGCATTTAATTCCTTAGTTTATACCTGGGGCTTAGTTTACAGAAGCACTTGAATGATTTGTTTTGTTTTATAAATGCATGCATTAATTGATTAATGTATGCATCAGTTTTTTTATTTAGTTCCTTAGTGGTATCATGGACACACCGATGGCATCAGATGTTATTGTACTGAGCGATTATAATAAATGCAGCTTTGGTGAGCATAAAAAGGCTTCTTCCAAAAACATTGGAAAGGAGAGGAAACTTCATCGTAGTGATTTTTATTTTGCATTACATTTTCTTTTGTGGTTCAGTGGTAAGGTGAGGCTATGACAGTCCTTTTGAAAGTATAAAAATATACCTGTAAATTTAAAGTTAAACGTTATTTTTAAGTTGAAGCCAGGGCAAGATTAGGACTCATTTTTCAGTTTTCCCAGCGCTCCCGATTAGCCAATCCGGGCCTGGTTGAAGCCACTTCCATACTTTGTGCCAAGCAAACATTATAATATCAAAAAAATGCTTCCAGAATCATCTAAACTGCAGTATCAGTTGATACTCTCAGTGATACTTCTCTTAAGAGACTGGCTAGTTTTCCTAGTTGATCTAATCTGTTGATGTTCTTTGTTATCTAGACCACGTGTTGTCAGCTAGTTGAGACAAATTACATGTCGACATCCGTGTCAGACTAGAGATGTGCGGGGGAGTTAAATAAATTATGTTTTCATTATCTCCAGTTATTCTCCAGGCCGAGCTCAAGCGCTAAATCACAATGAATGCCTGCGTCCGACACAATAATGCCTCCAAATGGGAATAAAATGGCCTTTCCCCTTCATTTGTTGTTATGCTAAAGCGCTAACCCTAAAGTGACCGCGGCGGTGGTGGAGGGGTGTTCGGGGACAGGGCTCTGTGTGTGTGCTGACGGAGAGCAAGAGCCGTCTGTTCTCCATATGGCTGTATTGTGTTTATAATGCTGCACGCTTCTGGCCCGCAGCTACACAATCAACTGCAGCTTTCATTCACACACACACACACACACACAGAGAGAGAGAGAGAGAGAGAGAGAGAGAGAGAGAGCAGTACATGGGAAATGCACCAATCCTCGGACTAATGCATAACACTTTGTGTGCATTTACTTTGTGGAAGTCTAATTAATTTTCCATAGATCTGATGAAGAAATAAACTGCATAAGATGACTTTCTAAAGTTTTAAATCCATTTATTCTAGTATGTTTTATGTTTGAAAAGTTTGTTCAGTCGTTTTCTTTAAATTTTCACTTTCAGTGCAATCTGTAACTTGGTGTTACATCATTAATCACAGTTCTGTCAAATCAAGAAATCACTACTCCACTTATTGTAAACTTTCCAGATGAGATACTTTCTAGTTACTGTTTAAAGATTTAAAGCATTTTATTGTATATTTTACCCTAGCGGCACCTCCCGCTCTCTCTCGTGAGGCCAATAAGGAAGTGACTAAAACTGTAATTCATGGACTGGCCGCTTGAGGCTGGCTGCAAAAGGGAGTCAGTCCCATAGACTCCCCATGTTAAAATGCCCAACTTTACAGCAGAAAAAACATGTTTACAGCCTGGTTCAAAAAATGATTTTGGTCTATATTGCTAATTTTGCCCTCCATGACAACTGTGAGGGGGGTGAATTTTTTTAAAACTCATCCGTTTAAATTATATTAAGACTTAAATTTCTGCATAATTAAGGGCATGGCCACTTGAGTGACAGGTGGATTGCCGCTGCTGACAATGTCGTTGTGGTAAGTGGGCGTGGCTTGAGCAATCAGCTCCCGCCTTTTTGCCCATTTTCGATCATCCGGGAGAGTCGCGAGGTGACGCGCTGCCAAGATGGCGACGGCACGCTCTACACACTTTAGGCTTCAAAACCGCTAATGAGGAGTCTATGGTTTGCCATTCTTCATGTGTCCATTGCTTCATAAAACAATTACACATACCAAACTGTTAGCTGAAATAAAATAACCAAACAAACAATTTCAGATAGCTGCCAAACGAACATTTCTCTTTTTTTGTCTTGATTTATTTAAATACTAAACCTAAAATTAATCAAAGGTATAGGCATATTTCTAATCTTTTTTAATTTTTTTTACTAATTTAAAATATTAATAAAAACTATGTATTTTGGCATACATAATGTTCATCTCCATACAAATGATGTTCCTTTTTAAAAGTAATTGATAATTTATACTACAGCTTTCTTTCTTTCTTTCTTTCTGTGCCTTTATTTTTTATTATTTTATTTTTATTATATGACTTCACTCTCCTTGCTGACTTCTCCAGACTTTACTGTTCTGCGCTCAGTGTGCAGAATAAATAGTTTTGAGCCGGCTCACTGTACAGCGAGGGTCCGCCGCGCTCAGGGGTCACCTGCTCAATGAATATGAAGGTGCTTCCTATTACAACTCTGTCAAAGACAAATAACAAAAGGGGGCTAAATGAAATGCTACATTGCACCATTTTGTGGAGGACAAGAGACATTTTCAGCTTGGCTGCTCGCGTACTCGCCTCATGGCCGGCCCTGGAAAACCACTTTGTTTGACCCTAAGGAGTGAAAATTGACAAAGTAAGCCGGGAGCATTTGTTTCATCTGCTAAATCAAAGATTGAAAATGATTTCCCAATGTGCCGTCTAAAGATCCCGTGAGGGGGGTCATCAATTACTTCCTGCAACGTGTCGGAGTGCAGTAGCGCAGAGTTTTCTGTGACTCTGAGAGCTGGATCTTATTGAAGGAACAGGGAAAACTTGGCCGACTGAGTTCATGTATTCACAGGTGCATGCTTTCATCCACTGCATCTTTTCCAAGATTGCATCTTTTTCATCCAACTCTTCTAAATTGTATCATCAAGATGCAACGATGAAACATTACATCTGTTTATTTGAAGATTAATATAGGGTCAGAATGTTTCAAACTTTGACATTGAATTTGATGTGTTTCATTTGTTTGCTGTTATAAATCAATGCAAACAAGTTATGATGCAAAATTTTGAATAATTATTATGACAAATTTGTATTCAATTAGAATTCAAACCAGGATTATTGTAATTAACTAAAACCATAAAACACGTTTTGTACCTTGAAATTAAATATACTTTAAATGGTCTCAATTATAAAAATAATAATAAAAAAAAAAGTTATGAATTAAAATTAAAAGTTATTTTTAATTTATCTTGGTGTACAAAAAAAGTAAATTAAATAGGATATTATTAAATAATATAAAATTAGAAATATTAAATAATACAATTTTATTAAATAAGACAATTTTATTCTTCTGAAGGCTTGAGCTATATGAGCTCTCAGTTATGTTTTATTTACAGGAAATATTATTTTTAAGTATTAATTTGAATTTGATGAAAAAAGGTTTAATTTTATATTAATATCCCTGATTTAATTGCAACATTTGTGACCCTGGACCACAAAACCAGTCATAAATCGCACAGGTATATTTTTTTTCATAAATCGCACAGGTATATTTTTCATAAATCGCACAGGTATATTTTTCCTTTACGCCCATAATAATTAGGATAATTAAGTAAAGATCATGTTCCATGAAGATACTTCGTAAATGTCCTACCATAAAAATATCAAAACTTAATTTTTTATTAGTAATATGCATTGCTAAGAACTTCATTTGGACAACTTTAAAGGCGATTTTCTCAATATTTATTTTTTGCACCTTCAGATTCCAGATATTCAAATATTAAAATTTGTAAGTATCCATCATGCATCGTTAAAAAATGTAAAATTTAAAGAAATGTATTCAACTTTCAAGTGATTTATAAATCTTGTGACCCCTACGACTAGTTTTGTGCTGCAGGCTCACATTTGGTCATTTTATCAAATCTGAGCAGCTTGAGAACTCTAGAAGACAAATGTGAAATTACTTGGGTCTTTTTCTGAGGAGATAAATTCGAGAATCCGAATCACATCACTATCCAAGTGAAGCAATAGAGAACAGAGATTTTAAAGAGCTCTCGTCTGTGATTCTTGGTTTGTACGGGTCACATTCATGTTATCGGGAAGCAAACATTAGTGTCTCTCTGTCAAACCGTGTGAAGCAGCACAGGTTTGTTCAGTTTCGCTGAGAGGGCAGAGACTGAAGCGCTAAGTGCTGGTTCTGTGTGTAAATGGCTTTTTAAATTGGAGCCCTTTTTTCTGTTTAAGAAGCGTGCACAGCTAATTTGTGGATCTCCAGGCTCTGTGGCCCGGCCTGGCAGTGATTTATGGCCTGGTCCAGACACAAATTGACTTGTATGCAAGAAATGCAAATGGAAGTTGGACATTTGATGGAGAAGCTCGTTCCCGTGCTTTAATGTTTTAAATTAACCACAGAAACTTGTGCAGCCCCAGCTAAACACAGCCCTCCCTCTCTCCAGCCCCAAACATCAGATGAATCATAAGTTAATTTATTATACAAACAACCATATTGCTCCAGATTTGCAAGGATCAATGAGTTTGATGAAGAGGTTTCATTTTAGGAAATAAACCTGCAAAATTAGCCCTGGAATAGGGTAAATATATAAACTGATTTATGTGAGGTGTAGAACACTGTTATACAAATATTCCTCCAAAAATAGAACAGAATACAATTCTTATTTAACAAATGGGCTATTTGTGCCAAAATTCACAAAAATAAATGGATCTTTCAATGTTTAATTTATACACATTTTAAATATCCAAATAAGATATCATCAGCTTTTTAGAAGTCAGTAATGTGTAGGTTGTTAGCTTTAACTGTAGACATATTAAAAATAATAATACAGATAATATACAATTAAATATAATAACAATGGGTAGTACCATTTTAGAATTTTAGTAGTTTATTATTATTATTATTATTATTATTATTATTATTATTATTATTATTATTATTATTATTATTATTAATAACTATAAAATAGTATCACAATTTAATTTTAAAATTTTATTTAATTTTTTTCACAATTTAATTAAATTTTAGTTAATATCTGAAAAAAAAGTGTATTATTAAAATGTATTCACTGAGCAATTTAATTTTATATGACAACCTAGCATATAAACATCTGCATTGCTGCATGAACATTACTGTTTTTAGGAAGGTTTTTAAATTTATTTATTTATTTATTTTTTGAGGGGATTTAAAGTATCCTGGGGAGTTTTGATGGTGAGAAGGGTGTTCAGTGAGGTTTAAACCCTCTCAAAAGCCCCTTCATTCCCACTGGACCGTCATTAAATGTTATTCCATCAATGCACAGACACTTTACAAGCTGCTCGTTTTGTAATGCTATCATGTTTGCCCTAGAGATACTCCGGAGCTTTTGTGCTGCTCTCGGCGGGTCTGTTGCCACAGATCTATATGGTCTTTTAAGATACTCGACAGGGGGTGTTTGATTACCCTGATGTATTCAGAGAGACTGAAAGGGACAGAAAGCCAGGGAACAGAGCATGCGCTTATAAGTGCACCGTTTCCTCTGTGTCGATTTCCCTCATTGGCTTAATATGCAAGAGCACCATTTTTGGTTGATTGATGTGAAAAATGTAACATTATTATTCTATTATGTTTTTATGCAGTAAAATGTGCACCATGAAGCAAAGCACACTTTACATAATACTATTTCCCACAATGCAATGTGCATGATTTAACCTTGCTTTTATAATGCAAGGATTTGCACAAACCTGAATAATACAATAAATTAATATTGTGTTGTTAAGAATAATCCTTATATACAAAATACAAAAAAATATTACGCTAATATTACATTGGAAAATATTTTGTAAATTATATTTCTAATAATTACTGTTGTGTGGTAATATTGCACAAATATTCTTCAAAAATGAAAATATAATATATGCATATCTTTTATAATATAATAATAATACATTTTAACCTTAAACAATTAATATGTAATGTTAATATATTTTTACATATATTATATATTTCGTTTAGATGTCTGGGACTGTGTCTTTTATCAGAAATATGTAATTTTTATGTGAGATAATATGTCAAATTATTTTTTTTAAATGAATAATGCTTCACACAAAATTGAATTAAAATGCAATATGTTTTATTTAACACTAACATAACACCAGTAAAGCATTTTATAAATTAGAAATGCTTTTATTAGTTACTCTACTATATGTGGTAATATTTCACAAATATGTTTAGCATATTAAACTATTATGTACACATACACACCGCAGGTTATTAGCATTTTTATCTTCTGTAACATGGGCAATGTGTATCCCATACTGAAACCAGATCCTTCTCTAACGCAGGGCCTCAGGCTATGAGAAGACAGACGCGTGCACACACACACACACACACACACACACACACACACACACACTCTTAACAGGCATGTCTGCAGCGAGATCACATCAGATCTAGTGCTTAAGCACACAGTCCAGATGACTCAGTTTTACAGAAGCCCAGCTGGAGGCTCTGAGTCTTCAGGGACATTTTCCCTCAGTTTTACTCATTGAAAAATAACAAGCGCAGAAATCCCTGCAACTCTCCTGGGAAAATTCATATTCATGCATTTGGTTTTATCATGTTATTCAGTTTGGTGCAAATTCTCCGTTCCTCAGTGTGGAAATGGAGGGTCAAGTCATGAGCATTGCATTGTGGGAAACAGTGTCCTTTGATGTACATTTTACTGTGCAAAAAGAATTACAAAGTCACATAGTTTTACACTTTCAAGGAAATCAATATATGGTGCACATAAAGTGAACAAAGGTGTAAAATTCACTTAATTTTCACTCAGAAATTGCTAGAAAATGGTGCAAATACTTAAAAAGAAATGACAAGCCGCAGAAAAGACTGAAATGTACTGCAATAATATTTATTTACAAATAATAATCATATTTTACAGTATAGTTAAATATGCATAAAGCCATAGGATGTGAAAAAGGGATTTAACATAAAAAATACTCAGCAAATTGTGATAAATCTTTATTTATTTATGTTTGTTTGTTTGAATAGTTTATTTAAACTGTTTATTTATTTAAAAAAAAAATTGATTGATTGATTGTAGTGAGTAAAAGTTTAATAACTGATAGAATTAATGACTATAATATAATATTAATACTAATATGCTGTACTATTATATCTATAGTATAAGTTATGTTATTTAAATAAATAATAAAGATGTTATTTATTTATTTATTTTATTTTTTACGTTTATATGCCACATTTAGTTTCCTGTTGTGTGATGTCACTGCAACATCATTTAATTCTTCAAAAAATGACACACACACACACACACACACACACAAGAGAATGTTTAATAGAGTTTTTGTAATAATTACACAAAAGCAATAATGCACTCATTGTCTTGCTGTATCGTAACACACCGCTCAGATCTGAAATATCACCTGATTCCACAGTCAGTCGGTTTCCCTGATGCTGTTGTTTACATCATAGTAATCACGGCTAAACTGCTGATCTGTAAAACCATTTCAAGTAAACACACCCCACGAACGCACCAAAACGAACTTTTCCATTTGAACCCCAGTAACCACACGGCTCCTGCTGCGACTCGTTCGCTCTTTAATGTCCTCTTATTTGAGTGAAACTTTTCTGTCTGTCAACAGAAATAAAGCTATGGGGATCTTCATCGCCTTTTGCACAGGCCCATTGAGATAACCATTAACCAACACACACTCTCGCTGTTTGGGGATAGCGGTAATAATAATAATCCTGAAATAAGTCCTGGAGTTAGGGCTAGTTAATCGTGTGCTTCCTGGAGGGGGCCACATTAACAGTAAGTGAGTGTAAGTGACAGAGATTGGCCTAAGTACAACCCCAGCGTGAGGCCGGTTTTTGGCTCTAATTCACATCTGAATGAAATCACCCCCGCTAAGATCTCATCAGCGTTATTACCCCCGCGTTTACCCTACGTTTATACCATTGTCCGCTAGCTTCCCGTGGCTGCATGCGTGGGGCTGTAGATGTTTTAACTCGCCATTATCTCACGTTCAGTTGAAGACGCGTCTTAATGTCGATGCACGATTTGGGGCGAGGGGTGCATGAGATGCTTTTAGTTTTAAAGAAAGAAGATTAGCACCGAAAGATTAGTGATATGGCTGTTTGTTAAAGTTTAGCAGTTTGGGAAATACGATTACTGCAAAACGGTTTTCAAAATGAGGGGTATTAGAGGGAGTCACGGACCCCCAAAGAGGTTAAGACACCCCATGAATGAGCGTCGAATCATTGCCCTGACATAACATGATTGTTTCAGCTTGTCTAATTTCTCATCTGTGATTTAAAATTCAAGCAGTGAAGAATTTACAGAATGAAGATGAAGTTGCAAATTGTCTATAAAAGTGAGTTTTACCAAACCAAATGGGCTCATTCCTGTTATACAGGATGCTCCTTGGTGGAAATTACATACATTTTTAGCCCAATTGACCAGTAAATAGTTTTGATGGTGCACAAGAAAATAACAGAATAAAAATAAGGTCCCTTACACACACAAACTAAAATGCATTGAAAATACATTTAAAATACATTTATTTAAGCATACTCCAGATGCTTGAAATGTGTTGCAATCATTATCAATAGTGACATTAAAACACATTTTAGGCATACTATTAAAAAATGTTGCATTGTGCAAAAAAGAAATAATCAGATGTAATGCAGTTTTAATTGGGATTTATGTCTATTTTTCGATCTTTGGTCCTCTTTCATGGAAGTGGATTGCTTGAATCAGTGTTTCTGTGCTCTTTAACTTTTATTAGTCTTTTCTAATATTGCTGTTGATGCCATTTTATAAAAGTAGTACATTTGAAGACTTCTTTTTTAATGCTCTAAGAAACAGTTGTTACATTTTTGTACAGTACTTCTAAAATGCGAATAGTATGAGATTTTTGGACGATCAGCTGTATTGGGCTCCAGGCCGTCACAGACACTCGTCCGTCCCCACCACGTGTCTTTAGTTCATTCTTCAGTAAAGATGCCTCTCACGGATTGCTGCTCTCGCTCAGATAAATTGATCTGTCGGGTCACCTACGGCGCTGACTCTTCGATGGCGGGGCAAACAGAGAAGCCCAGAGCAAAGCTATCTTAGAGCAATATCAATAAAACTCTACAGTATTCACCCACTGAGCTGTGTACACAGCCACAAGACAGCGCTCCAGCCCTCAGCTCCAATGCAACTGTTGTGCAAAATCACTGAGCCATGACCGACAAAATGGGGTGTAAATGTTAAATACAGTCAGATATTAGGCACGAGTGCATTAGAGGAGCTTTTCGACCAACAAACACGAGCCTACAGAATTTCTCTCAGCTCCTAAAGCCCATCTGACTCTTATTTGGTCAATTTTTCCAAAAGCAGCCTGTTGTAGTCGTCTAAAATGCATACAACAGGAATGGGTTGGAAAAAATAACGTGGTAGCATGGTAATATTTCTTAATGAACTTCATTTGAGAGCTTTTCTTTAGCAAATACTATATTATCTGAGACTAAATGACATATTATGACAATAAATCCAGTGTAGACTTAAAGTTTGGCTGGTGTGACAGTGGACTTCATGACAGTTATGGCCTTTAGAAGCACATCAAGGGACTTCTCGTCTGATTTGTTGCAGCTCAGCAGTACTTGTCCCGTTAATGCATTTTTAATATCCTTAATGACAGCAAAAGGATGATGTAATTAAGGAGGCCAAGTTTGGAAAAATGCTGACCGGCACTCTTTTTGGAGAACATCTTAATAGCGCTTCCCACAAATTAACATATTATCTTAATGAACAGATTTTGATTCAAGGGAACTGTGTTCTTGATCAGGTTTATTCAAGTCTTAAGATACTATATATATATATATATATATATATATATATATATATATGTATGTATGCCATGGGCAGGTAAGATCCGGCTGCCTTCGGTGCAAAGCAGTTCCAGTAAAAGAGCAGATATCCTTTAGCTAACTGTTTTATCTTACTCAGCGAAGGAGGGGCTCTCGTGTTATTGATTAAAAACAGAAGGAAGAAGAATCCCACAGGCAATAAAAGGAACAGGCAATGATTAATGTCCCTCTCGGAAAAAAAGAAATTATATGGAATAAATTAAACTACTGCGGCAGCAAATTGAAAAATAAGGACGCAAATGAGGTTTGAATACTTAATATCTTTTGAAGAGAAATAGTCAATGAAGCACAAAAACGATGAGGGATTGGCAAAGAAATGTGATATTAGCACTAACGACCCAGGCACGGTTTGCTGTACTGTCAGAATTCACCTGTCATGTGTGATTTTACAGCAGAGCAGGAGTATAGCATTGTGCTTATCAAGGAGATCTGCAATACACGCAGACAGCTATTCACTTTAGCGTTCTCATTCATCTCAATGGAAGATGCGGCTCCTGGAAATACACAAACGGCTCATCAGACATTTTAATGCTTCACAATGGAGAAAGATGCTTTATTGTGGCTCAGGATCAGGTAGTTACCACATCTAACCAGCTTTAGTGTCTGTGCAAAACATTCAGGTTTATACACAATAGAAGCAAAAAGAGTGGCATGGATAATGACAGTGTTTTAACTTTTGAGTTGAGTATTTAAACTATATCTTTAAATATTGTCACATATATATATATATATATATATATATATATATATATAGTGAGAGAGAGAGAGAGAGAGAGAGAGAGAGAGAGAGGGAATCAGTGCTATTTTAGTATCATAGATGTACTATTATAGATTTTGTTAATATTTTGAACTAGATTTGTTTTTTTTTATTTTTGTTTTTATTAAAATGTATTAATAAATTATTATTTAGTTAATTTTAGTGATTTTGTTGCGTTTTGAAATTGTATTATTTAAAAAAAAACAATAGTGGTTTATTTTATTATTATTTTTATAAATTTTTATTTACTTGTATTACTTTAATTCAATTTCGTTAAGTAATTCAAGTTAAACTAAGCAAAAAATGTAAAATTGTAAGTTTTATTAAATTGTTATTTCGGTTAACATGTTTCAAGTAACGGTTACAGTGTTTAGTTGACTATAATATCCCTGTTTATAACATATTAAAATATGTATTAAACATAACTGAGAGTGAACAGATGTCTCTCATCTATCATGACAACCTTTAAGAGTTCCTCCTCGGTCCTCCTCATGTAGATCACAGAACATGTTTATAACAAATGATTTCTAATGCAAATTATTTATACAAGCCTGCAATAACTTATAGCGAATGATTCATATTTCATTGATGGTTATTCTTCTTTGTCTTTCCTTTAAAAGGTCAGTCTGTTATAACGGGCCTTCGATACATCACATGCTGTCATCAGCTCCTGATGCACCATCTATTAAGAGTCAATGATGACACAGCTATCCCACAATGCACTTGTGATGTTTGATGCAGGAATGGTGCTTCTCCAGTCAGAACCAAACCTTTGAGCAGTGTGTGTGTGTGTGTGTGTGTGTCTGTGTGCGGTGTTAATCTGCTTTATAGCCACACCCCATTACCTGAGACGGATGTTTGGTGGGGAGGGACATTAAAACACTGATCGACCACATGGAACCTTTAATTAGCCTCATTCCACAGCACACAGCCACACACTGATGCCTGCACATATGCTCCAAACCCACCGCAGCACGACCGTTCTGCTACACACACACACACACACACACACACACACACACACACACACACACACACACACACACACACACACACACACACACACACACACACACATTTGTTTTTGTTTTAGTGTGTTCATCCCATAGGTGTAATGGTTTTTATTCTGTACAAACTGTATATTCTATGGTCCTTCACCAACCCTACACCTAACCCTAACCCTCACAGGAAACTTTGTGCATTTTTACTTTCTCAAAAAAACTCATTCTGTATGATTTATAAGCGTTTTGAAAAATGGTTTATGTCCTCATAAGTCTCCCTCTCCTTGTAATACCTGTGTCATACCCATGTCATTATACAGACTTGTGTCCGGATATGGCACAAAAACAAGAGCACACACACACACACACACACACAGAGACACACACACACACACACACACAGTGCTTTGAAATTGTTTTTGTTTTTGCATGTGTTTGTCTTTATCCACCATGTAGAGAGACTTGTTTTTATTTGTTAGCAGTGAACCCATAAAATATAAAATTAAAATAAATTTTAATTTTAAAATAAATTAAAATAAAATAAAATTTAAGTATGTTAAGTAACGTATTCGTGAATTAGATTTGAATTTACTGAAGAAAATAGCAATAGCAAAACTGTTAAACTGTTTTAAAAATGTTTAGGTTTTAGGCATTGCTTCTTCTGTGAAAATGAAATAACTCCAACCAAGCTATTGAAATATGTGGAAAATATGAAAAATGATATTGCATGTCCTCTTGTGTGATACTTTTATAGTGAAATGTCCAGTGCTAGAAGTGCATTCAGTCTGATCCTAAACAGGGTTATTTTAGTGTTATTGAGAGACAGTTTTATTGATATTTTCATTTTTTATTTCGGTTTAAGTTTTATTTATTTTGTTGTATTATTTTGTGATTTCTTTTTAAATATCTTTTTATAATAGATTTTATTTCAGTTTTAGTACGTTAGGTTGGCTTAAAAGAAAATGAAATTATGTCTGAAAATAGCTTAAATAAGTTGATTATTGTAATATTTTTTTATTTCTTATTTGCTTTTCTTTTTTCAGTTAATGTTTATTTTATTCCAATGTTTATTGTATTTATGTGTTTGTTAATATTTTTAGTTTTAACAAAAGTAACCCTCTGCTGAAATTAATGAATGGGAATCTGGCAATGTTTTATCACAGTACATTGACTTTTGTCATTGCAGTTTGGAAATGAAATATCCTGTAGTGCTACAAAGTTAATGCTCTACTGTATTTAAAAATAATAACAATAATAATAATAATAATAATTCTACCACCTAAACTAAACCTAACTGATAAAGTAAAAAAAGAAAAAGAAGCCAAAGTGAGATAGAAATGCTTTTGCTGGAGCAACTGTGGCTTTCTAGATTGCTTCTACAAGTCTTGAACTCTTTCATCATGTCTCATGTTTCACATTTGTCTTGATAAGCTTTCTGTACCACAACTGCAGTGCTGTACCAGGTGAGCTACAGAGCAAGCTTACTGTGTCAGAAAAGCCATACTGTAGACACTGAGCTGGTTATTCACATATAAATATGTGTTGGTTTACATTTCATACACCTACAGGTAGGAAGAGTTGATTTGAGATCATAACATTGCATTGTGCAAGGAACCACACAATGTTTTAATCAACTGATAATCTGCCCATGTAATCACAATTTGTGTGAAAAGGCAAAAACGTTTTTCTGTCCACTGTGAATGATAATCAACATTCACTTTCACGCAGCTTTGCAGTGTAAAGATTTTAAATGAGAATCTGTATGTTGGCCTGAATTAATTGCTAAAACACCATATGAATCTAAAGTTTGGACGGATCACTCATTTATATATTACAGCTATTTTCCACATTTTAGAATAACAGTAAAGTCTAGTCAAATCAAAGCTTTGTTAAATTTAAGCTCCTTTAAAGTCACCATCCTTGACATCCCTCTCTGCATCAGGTGCATTCTGGGATGCTTTTTTAGTTTATTCTACCTGGACACATGACTGCTTCAGCGTCTGCTCTTCAATTATATTTGTCTGCTTTTCTAATTTCAAGGATTTAAGCGTAAGCCTTTAGGCCAAAAGGTCTGTAGGATTATAAGAAACACATTCAATCAGGGGTGTCTAAACTTTTGACTGGTTCGATAATATTTGAGATAATTCATGCAGTCAATTCTTGTACTAACAGTATATATCTGTTATGATATTTATGACATAAAACAGTTCTCATTTGTTCTCTGTGGTGTATCAGAGGTATACAAACACATGATGGCATCAAGATTTTTAGAGCAGAGTAAGTAGGTTTTATAGTTATTCTAATGGGAAACTAAACAACACAATCACCATTACCAAGACATTATGTGTCAATATACATCGTGTATATACTCATGTATCAGGAATTTTAATGGTTTCTGGCTTCAGCTTCCTTGTATGCTCTCAAATCTTAATAAACTGAGTTTATCATCATATAAAGCTATGAACCAAAGAAGCAAAACAAACATGTAACTTGTTTCTTGTATTAAATTATTTGTTACAAGAGTTTTTTAATACATATGAAATCCTTCAAATTTTATTGTTCAGACTTTTGATTGGTTCATTACGATGAACTTCCTACTGAATGACAACTTCAGATTAATGACTCACTTCTGGGATTTTATCAGTTGATGGACAATCTTCATTTAGTAGTAAACCAGCAGCTTTCTTACAGGAATGAGCTCTGTAAAATCCTGCGGATTTTTACTATCCAGCTGACTCCTTCATTAAAAAAAGAAGAAAAGAAATGCATGCATTAAAAATCTTTATTGCTAAAAGTGAATCAGAATTGGACTAGCAGTTTTGGATTATTATTTTATATATATATATATATATAATAATGTAAAATATATAAAAATCTCAGTTTATTAGTTATGTTGACCTGTGCAAAATAAAATGTTATGAATTAAATATTTTCCTATTTGCTTTGAATTTTGAGTTCGAACTAAAATCGAATTAAAATCGAACACTGAAAACTAAATTATGCTAGTAAATAATAATAATAAAAATAAAAATAAAAACTGTTAAAAATAAATAGCATCTGCACATGTCAAACATGAAACAAGTGATAAGTAGATCAACTGAAAATTTATAAAACATACAACTTAAATCAACTTTGGATTATTATTATTTATTTATTTTTCACAGTGCAGATAATAATAATAATGCTACTTTTTCTTATTAAGTAAAATTGATAATCAGCAATTTATTTACACATTTGAAACATAGAACTTTATTTTAAAACAACATGAGACAAAAATTGAGACACATACTGTTGCATACAAAACAAAGTTACAGACTTTTAAACAAAATATAATGAAGCGCTCCACAGTCTACCCTTTAATGCTTTTTAACATATTTAATAAAGTATTTGATTTTGAATTCCCCAATCTGTGCTGTGCTGAGCTTTAGCTTACTGTGATGCCAGCATCTCTCTCTCTCTCTCACACACACACACACACACACACACACACACACACACACACGTAATTGGTGCATCGTACCTGAACATGTACAGTGGCTGATTTGGCCCACATTTCAGTTTTGCCCCATTGGTCTTGTGAGGTGATGACAAAATGTCAAAGAGAGACGGAGCAATTTGCTTTCCACACAAAATAATCATGTTCCCCTCCAGAAACAAGGATATAGGATATTAAAGCGGATGCAAAGACAACATTTTCAAGTGAAAGCAGGCGCCTGAATGACAGCAACACTGTTTATTTTTTCTCATTCCCTGCTTTCTGCTCTACACAGGCTTTTGAATGAACAAACCTGGAACATTCAGAGAGAGAGATAATATACTGTATATCTGAAATAAATTGTAGCCTCACACTTTTTACTTCTAGAAGAAAACACCCATTATTTAGTGCATTCACGTATAATTTTTAGAAGAAGAAGCACATGCAGAGACTTTGTAAAGTAGAGCAATGCATTAAGCGTTTCCCTTCTACACAGTTCCATTCATCAGTGTCACACACACTCAGGGTTTATAAATCTAAATGCACTGAAGCATGCTGCTGTCTCCAGCCGCCTGTGACTCTCTATGGGAGAAGGTGTGTGTATATTAGCCGTGGAAATTCCTGCTGTGATGTTTTCCAGCGTTGTCTAGTCTGTTGGACAATAATGACACCAGCTAAAAAGTGAGTGTTACTTTCTAACAAACCTGAGAGCCGTGACTGGGGCAAGTCATCATAAATGCTTCTTTTCTCTTTCTGGTTTAAACCCCTGTTACACTTTCATTCAATTGTTGTTTTATCTTAAAATGACAAAATTATTTAGCATTTAAAGAGAATGATAAGTTGCATACTTAAGCTTAAAAAATATATATATATTTATTACAACACTGTTAAATGTAATAAAAATTAAAAACACACAAACACAGAATGTGTAAAATTCCACTGTGGTAATAGCAACACATAAAATACAATAAATATTAATATTTATTTATTTTATATAAATAGTATTTTGCATGTGCATATGTTTACATGGTTACTGAAGAGATGAAATAAGAGCGACCAAGAGAAAACTGAACACAAGTTAGCAGCATTGTTTTTAATCTTTTTGTATTAATGAAGAAACTCTGAAATTAATTCTCCTACTGTAATGGATCTCAACTGATGGGTTAAAAAATTAGTCACAGGTCTGTTCTGAAACTTCAGTTTTCAAATACTAGCTCTGCATTTAGCAGCTAATGAGACTGTACTAAATCCAGCAAATATCCTTTAAACTTCACGATATTTAACATAAAGTTGGTTGAAAAATACAAAATGTCACAGCACCCTCTAGTGTTAAACTGAAAAATTGCACATGCATAAATACGAAAACAGAATTTCTATCGACCCTACTACATTTTCCAGATGTAACCAGAACCACTGTGAATATTGGATGGTTATTCGTTTTCAGAATGAGCTGGAGGAAATATTGGCTGATATTCTTTGCATCTTTTTGATTCATTGTTTGATTGACAATAAATGTATGTGAACTTCAAAATACAACATCTCACATCATCACATAATCTCGTGTACACAGATACAGATATCTGTCGAACACTAGGTGGCGCTATGATGCGGTGATTTGTTGTTGGATCAGAGCAGAACCCCTGAATCCTCGAGGCAAGTCCTACAAAAGAGTTTGGTGCCATTAGTGTTTGGATATCATGATTGCTGCTGGTGCATTTTTTCTTTGATTGTGTTCTTTGTTCTAAGATTAAGCAGATCGCATGCTTGATTTTGTTGCACCTGCTTTTAAAGAGTGAAACCAATTAGAAGGAGCAGTTGATGAGCCGTTATTTTAGAGTTAAAAATGAAATAAAAACAACTGAATTTGCAAATGACATATTTAATTGTGAGACTGATAAAAACAACCCAGCACTGGGTGAAATAAAAACAAACCCCAAAGTTATATTATATGTTTAACCCAACCATCTAGGTAGTTTTATTTAGCCTAACTCAACTATTGCTTAAAAATGTGTATGTATCTTACTTAAAATAAACCCAGAACAGTTTGAAAATGTAAATAATAGTTTAATAAATAATGACATAAATAATACACTTATGTTTTATTTACAGTTGACTATTGCCAAGAAATGATCAGCATCTATTTCTTTGATTTTCATTGCTTCATTGTAAATCAATCGATTGGTAGCATCACTTTAATCATATAGCAGTATTAATGAGATTATCACTTTACTGGTTACTGTGATTTGGTTCAGTAGATGTTCAAGATGTTTCAGAGTATTTCTTTTTCTTATACGTTTTAGATACAGTGTTACACACCATGTAAAGGTCATTGCAGTTATTGTATACAGGAAAAATTCAACAAATTTATTTCATGTAGTATTAATTAATTACAACAGTATTATATAAACTGCAGTAAAACTGTTATACAGCAGCAGGAGAAGCTTTGGTGCATAGATCCATTCATTACATGTTTGTCTTGATGTTTGTTTGTTTCTTTCTTTGGTGATTTGGTGATTTTTAAGCAATTATGTTAAAACTGAATGCCTCCAAAGATTGAAAAACCTGTGGGAGTCAGATGTGTGGTTACATGCAGGCAAATGAGTAATAAAGATAATAAAATATTCATTTGAATTGCTTTGGCACTGTTTTCACAAGCAAGTCAATATTACACTTTTTAAACTTATCAGCCTATTTTTATGTGTGTGTGTGTGTGTGTGTGTGTGTGTGTGTGTGTGTGTGTGTGTGTGTACAGAGGTTATTTGTCCTCATAGTAAAACCTGTTGAACACCAAAAAAGTCATGCATCTTTGTAAATCTAGTGTTTTGCACATTTTTGTGGACATGGTTACTAAAGATTTACAAAGTGTCCTTAAGCTCACTTAGTTTAGTTTGAAAGTGAAGTGACGTGTGGATACGTATTTTTACATATTCTGAATTTGTGCTTTGCATTAAACCCATCCAAGTGTGTGTACACTCACACACACACACACACACACACACACCAGTGGGCGGTCATATTGTCACGGCACCCAGGGATCAGTTGGGGGTTCGGTACCTTGCTCAGTCGTGGTACTGAAGCTGGAGAGAGCGTTGGTTATTCACTCCCCCATGACAATCCCTGACAGACCTGAGACTCGAACCCACAACCTGCGAGCTACAAGTCAGTCTCTCCATCTATTAGGCTATGACTGCCCCAAATCCTGTTGTGGATTACAAATAGGGATAAAAAAGTTACAGCTGAATGAAAACCAAAGGTTCTCAACTGTTGGGTTGAAAAATGTGTCACAGTGTGTTTTGTTTCAAATGTTCCATCTTTAATTTTTCAGTGAAGTTTTGAGAAACTGTATTAGTGCAGTAAACTAATATCGCTGACAAATTTTTCTAATATTTTACTAACAATTATCCCAAACATTATGGTATTTCACTTGAATCAGGTTTGTTTGAAAAAAATAAAAAAGTCACAGCGCCCTCTAGTGTCAAACAGAATAACTGCACACTGCTGTAGATGGTTTATCTTTGCTGCTTCAGAGAGAACTGAGGGCAACATGAAGCGACACACAGACACTGTATTCACTAAAGCCTCCCTGAAACCCATCCGGACTATTTCTGCAGAATGCAGCATGTATATACAGTGTAAAATTATCTGCCTATGCACTCAAAATTCCCAGCACTGTGTTATGAAGAAATAACGTTTTTTTTCTTCTTTATTTTTCTTACAGTATACAACCAAAACTACTGCACTCACACTGAATGTACTCTCTGACCTACCCAGCTCTTCAATTTCAGTTTCTCAAGTAAAGATGAAAACAATACAAGAACATTTCTGTTAATCTGCCATTAGACGACTTTCTTTGAAAGAATAATCGAGCCAGTGCGGCGAAATTCTTCAAATCCTTTAAAGTAAAATAGCAGGACACCTTTCATGAATGATATGGTAGCAAAATATATATATATATATATAATAAAAAAATAACACTATCATCATTAATATCTTTCTTCGTTGTAAGAAATATTAAATTATTGTAAAAGGGGAAAAAGGCAAATTGTGAAGTGACTTGCTTTAGCCAAAAAATTTATTTTCCTCTTATTACATTCTAGATCATTTCAAATGATTTATTTGTCCCCATTATATATTCCTTATAATAAATTCAATAAATGCATATCTATATTTGCGTTACCCTCTCCTCACCCTGATCACAGTATCACATATTTCTAAAAATCTGCTACCCAATTGTTGATTAAAATGATATTGAATTGAAAAGCAATTGCAGAACAGGAATTATTTTTAATGTTTTTGCATGATTGAGCAATAATACAAGAATCTGATTGTTTTTGGTAATGTAAAACAACCTCTGAAGTATAATACGATTAATGTAGTATATAACAATTAATGCAAATGCTTAAATATGTCATTATGGAGCATAAAATAACATTTGTAACAAGGAGAAATTTAGAAACCATGGAATATTCATTAAAAAGGCATTAGAAATCATGCATATTACAGAAGAAAAACATTAAAATAGGGTCAGGAAACTGAACAGAGGAACAAGTAACAGCATCAGAGAAGCACACAGAGAAGAAGCCTCAGATGCCTTTACTTGATTTTGGACCCACTTATCTGTGAACAGAGAATATAATGCACAGTGAATTGTAATGTATTCACAGCAGAAATCAACAAAAACCTTAATTTACAAATGATTAAATAAAAAAAACAATATTAACCTGTGTTCCCTTCGGACAAAGTCAGAGGACCCATGGATATAGAAGCACTGTCATGGAAGTCCAGAGACCTGCGCTCTCGCCACTGCTGTCCAGAGTTACAGTCCTAAAAGAGAAAAAAGCAATGTGAATCCCTGTTAAATATCACTGAACAAACATAAAACAGAAGTTCCACCAGAGGAAAAAACATACCACCATTAATAAATGGTAAATCTTAAAACTTGACAACTTAATCTTTACATTTAACTATGGAGATATATTCAATACATTTCCATACATTAGTTCTAAAGCTACACAGAAGCATATCCTCACAGTTTTATTAATGATGAGAGGTTTTCTAAACTCACCGTTGAGCAGCGATTGCTCGACATAAGGCACAGGTGAACAGCACAGTGCAGGTAAAGCTTAGTGGAGTTTGCAGTGAAGATGAACATCCTGAAGGAGAAACGGCTGGATGTCGAGACGCCGTTCTGCAGCAGCTCCACTGTGTCGTCATTTGGATTGGGACACCTGAGAATCACCAAATTAATTAATTTTACTAGAGAGGCATTCGACTCAAAAGCAACTTCCTGTAAATCATCACACATTTGCATTCTATATTCAATAAATGTAATTCTTTGCATTAGTACTGCAGTATTGGAAGATAATATGTCAGGTCATATTAAAAGGGATATATATTATTTATTTATTTTTGTCAGTCTATGCGCAAATCGAAAGTTACAATTAAAGTTACAACAGAACAAATCAACATTGCTTTACTCTCTAACGATGAGATCCCAGCGGAGACTGTAATCAGGATCATTCACAGGTGTAGCCCAACACGTGTCCATCACCAGAGCAAACTGACGGCTGTCCACCCCCTCGACACGAACTTCCACATTCATCTTCTGGTCCAGCTCTGCATCCACTCTACCAGTGAAGGGCCGAGTAAACTCATCATCCTCATATGGAATCATCCGCACCTGATATCTGCCTTCACCAGCCGGGAGGGTCTTGTGCACAACACTGTTGAAATAATGGAGAGATCTGTGTTAAAACTACAACACTTTACGGCTAAAATTTTACTCCTTTAATAAAGCAGCACAGCTGGAATCAGAATTTGTATTTGACTCGCACCTCTCCAGTGGGTTGATTTCCACATTCATGGAAAGTGTTTGGGTTTGAGGATAAACACAGCTGAAAGAAAGCTTGAGGATTTTCTCTCTGCTGATGAGACCCTCTGACCTCGGTGTCCCCAGAATAAAGTTATCATAGATAAAGTGGGTGCCGTTGGCCTGTGAACAACATGCTAAATTTAAGTCAAGGTGTTAAAAAAGACTGAGACTATGAGACACTACAAATGTTTGGATTATACATAATTTGTCCTACCACAAGATTTGTGCCACAGATGTGTTCATCGTTATCAAAATAGAATTCCACTCTGCCATTCCGGACCGTTCCTCTGCAGCTGGGATCATTGAGGTGCAAGACGTCAGCCGGAAAACCAGCCTCAAAGAGCTGACAGCGAGACACAGACATGGAGCCAGAGCTGCTCTCACAGCTTTCTGAGAAATCTGAGAGATTTAAAAACATCCAAAACATTGTCAGAAGTATTTAAAATAAAATGTAATAACAACCAAAAAGAACAATCATATTTCACATTCTGTTGTAGAATGTTACCAACCAAAAGAGTCAGCTTGTGGTCTGGGTAGGTCATCGTTACACATACAGCCATAAACACCATTTTTCTTCCCACACCATTCATCCTCAGAGCAGCTGAGCTCAGAACAGCGATCTCTCACATCTAAGAGACGCACAGATTGATGAAATACAACACAAAGACATTGAGTCATAGTAACAGAGTGAACCCCCTGAATAATCATCGTTCTACAGTCTTCAAAGAAATGAAATGTATATTTTTGAGTGAATTTAAGTGAATTTTTCTATTATCAATATTTTTCCACTGATATCCACAAATAACAGTTGTAAAGGTTTTTTTACCAGTAGAATTAGTATTAGAATTAATTAGCATAAGAATCATATTGCTGGGGGATTTCCTCACCGTTAAAGTATTTGTATAATCACCCTCTATATGTCTAAGTCTATGTTAGCTGTGACTGATTTGTGACAGGTTAGGTTAACAAAATGTTCAAATCATAGCTTTTTCATGCACTGAATCATTTGAAAGCACTTTGTCATGGGAGTTGATAGTTGAGCTACCTACAATTTTTTTTGTTGTTGTTGTTGTTTTTGTTTTGCAATACAGGTGACAAGACCACAAAATAATCTGTGCTGAAATATTATTATGACTTACCACACCGCAGACCCGAGCGCCATTCTGGGATCTGTATCTCCAAGATGGCACAAGCTGTCTCATAGGCCTCAACAGCTGAACACAACATGCCATTTGCACGTGTGTACAGACACAGATCATACACACAAGAGTAGTAGTAAGGTGCAGGGTCAACATGAAGATGGCAGTTCTGGAAGGGGCCAGTGGTGTTGGTGATAATACTACAGAGATCAGAATATCTCTGTCTGGATGGACACTCATCAGCATTACCAGTCTGGTCTCTGGCACCACAGCTGAAGAACACATGAATATATGAAAACATAAAGGACTTGGACACAGAAAGAGTTTACCGTCAAACAACTAACATGATTTGCTATTCTTGGAATGCAAACCTTTGAACCTATTTCCCTTTCCACTGCTCTATTAAAACAATCCTGAGAAACATTGCTTTTTTATCAGATGACCCACTGTCCTAAAGTCTCATGGTTCTTACCCTGGAATGCTGGTGTCTGATTGCCAGCTGTGGCCAAAGGAATCATCATCAGGAGCGGGGTCTCCACTTGGCAGCACTTTGTCATCTGCAGGATTTCCATTGAAATTTCCACACATTCCACATAGAGATCCATAGAATCGTTCACTAACTCTGACTAGAAGGCTGCTATGTCCATCAAAATGGACAATGAATTCATTAAAAGCATTTAGAATCACGAATCCCTGCTCTTCACGTATCTCTACAAGATCATTGTTTTGATATGCTGGTGTGTCGATGGCATTCCCTTCAACCTGGAGGGAAATCAGAGAATTCCAATATAACGATAATAAAAGAAAGAGAGTGAAAGCGATGTTGACACCATTTGAAGTCCAGCTTACTTTAACTATCCTGTTTTGGCCAATTGTGATGTGCGTTTGTTGTCCATGCTGAGACAACCAAACATCCACTGCAGACACAAATGATACCACCATGTTTCCACGGTGCCTGTTGGTGGCCACCACACGAAACTCCAGATCACTGTCTGTAATATTACCACAGGTCTGGGCAACCTCATATGAACAAGTTCCCTGGTAGGATTAATATGATACACATAGTGTCCATTACAACTTTCTCCCTCAAAGATGCAACTTCAAATCCAGAAATGCCATGCAAGACATTGTAAACATTCATAAATTGAAGAATCTTCAGAGCTATGTAACATTTTTGGGAAATACATTTCACATCAATAACCCTCCTAAACCTCCTTTAAAAAAAAAAAACGGACTGTTACATAAGTTGTCTCTGACCATTTGGATTCAAAAGAACAGTTAATGTAGTCGACTGGAGAAAAATAAAACAGCAGTTACCAATGAATTGACCAATTCATACCTGAAAGTGAGCCAGAGCTCCATCAAAGGTGATGTAGTGTGGATCGCCCCAGACTGTGCAGGTGGACATTGGACTGTAGCAGTCACGTTGTCCATTTCTGACTGCACACTCCAAGGCTGGTGGGCAGACAGATGCAGAGCAGCGTAAATCATTTGGAGCAAAACACTGACAGCGTTGGGAACATGTTGAATCCCAGAACTGTTCACCAATCTAGAAAACCATAATGATAATAATTAATGTTACATTTTCAGAACATAATGTCAGCAAGTATATTCATCTACAAAAACGCATCAAGGTAAAAACATTATGTTTAATCCTTACATTATAGTAGAATCCATCATACAAGCAGCCACATTGCTCCACTGGCACACAGAGTCCTCCACTCCTCACATATCCCTCATCACAGAAACAACCTTCTGAGCATGTGTGTTCACAACTAGCATCAATGCTGCTGGCGCATGTATGGCCACAGTCTGTGCCACACACCTCATAATGGCTATTTGGGATGTTTGCTGAGCAGTCCATGACTGGAAATGCAACAACAAAATGTATTTGTGCAATGAAAGGAAAAAAATTAATCTGTAGTCTGTCTTTTTACATTTCATGTACACTCCAGCTTACCACAGGATGCATTTTCTCTCCAGGGATAGACAACGGCATTAGCAGATTGACAAGAACTTGCATAGGCTTGAACTGAGTGACACAAAACATCATTGTTGTTCTCCGAAGTGCACACATCAAACACACAGCTATCAAAGTAGGCTTGTGGATCTACAGAACCATGGCAGAAGCTAAAGGGACCCTGACTGTCCCTGATGATTCCACACAAGGCTTGTGAGATATGAGTCGTGCTCTCATCTCTGCAACAGTCAGGACAAGTGTTTTCAGATCCATCATTACATGGCATGCCATCCTCAACCATCCATTCTGCCCCAAACTGGTCTACTGAAGGTGCTGGAGTGCCTGAAGGAGTGAGGAAGTCATCTCCGGGATTGCCATTAAAGTTGCCACAAATGCCACACACAACTCCACTGTAGTCTGCCGGCACAACAATGTTTACTGCCCAGAAACCAAAAGTGACAGTGAAACCAAAGTCAGTTGAGACATATGTAAACCCTCCTGTGGAATAAACAGATACTCGACCAGAGTCAAGGTAGACAGGGAGGTTTCTGATCTCTTCATCAACCTGTTTGAAGAAACACAAAATCTCGTTTATACAAAAATTCTTATCAATAATAACAACTGTAAAATCTGAAATATTCCATGCCAAATTAAAGCTCGTGGGACTTGTTTACCTTAACAGCAGAATAACTGTTCATGTCCTGTGAAATGTGCACAAGATGCCCAGACACATTGACCAAAACTTCAACAGTTATTGACACTGGCCATCCATCCAATCTTTGATTTCTTGCATCCACCTGGAAGGGCGGTAGACCACGAGCCTCGTCACAAACTTTGGCCAACACATATCGGCACGGGCCTTGAAAGTCAAAATAGGTTCCATCAAAAGAGATATAATGGGGGTCTCCAGAAGCATAACAGCTACCATGTGGACGAGGATGGCAGCCATACTCTCCTTCCACCACACGACAGATTTCCTGTTCACTGCAAGATGATGGTGTGCAACGGACATTTCCAGTGATTCCATCACAGACGCACTGGAACTGGCATTCTTCACCATGCCAGAACTGCTCTCCAGGTTGCCGATAGCGGCCATCATAGTGGCAGCCACAACCAGTTGGGGAAACACAGCGGTCTCCGTCCAGCACCAGTCCATCATTGCACTGGCATCCCCCCTGGCATGGCAGCGTGCACTGGAAAGGAAATGAGAGACTAGGACAGGATGCAGGACAGGATGTGCCACACAGTTCGTAATGGGTATTAGCTGGACAGTTGGGATCTAGGAAGACAAAACATTGAAAAGACAATGAATGATCAGCACTTTGAATGATATATATATATAGTTTCAGTTTTGAAAATCTTGTCACATTTGTAAAATACTAACCACAGTGGGTGATACTCCTCCACTCTCCAACTGTGATGCCATTCTGTTGGCAGTACAGTGTGTAACCTCGTAGGGCTTCACATAGAGCCTCCCTGGCACCGTCTGTCTGCTCCAGCATCTGAATACAATCTTCAATCCGTTGCCAAGGGTCTAGTGTTCTACTGCACTCAGCAAATGGTCCCTCATTCATGGCCATAATGTTGCAGTGCTCTATGAACTCACTTCTATTCTGATAAATACCTGGTTCCCACAAGTCTGCTGAATCCACACAGTGGGCTGACAGGGATCCATCACGCCAGCTGTCTGCAAAAAGCTGGGAGTCATCCAGCAGGACACCATTTGGGCTGTAGAATTCATCATCAATATTTCCATTCAAGTTCCCACAGAGACCTCCAAGTGTACCATTGTAAGTGGTTGGAGCTTTGATTCGGACAATGTGGGGCCAGTCAGCTCTAACTGTCACTCCAAAGTTTGTTTCCAAAACAAATCCTCTTGAACTGCTGTGATAGATATGGATCTGACTGGAGCCAACACTGATGGGTAGACCAACCATCTGTCCATCCACCTAGGGAGAAAAAAAATTGGACTTTTATCTAGCATTTGAGTTTTATACAATGGTTAAACTGTTCTTAATACAAGGTTGAGCTGAAATTATTATTATTATTTGGCTAACCTGCACATTGCTACCTTCTCCCAATTCAATGGAAACATGAGTTCCTCCTGTCTCAAACCTCAGGAACCTGGAAAACTCTTGAATACCTCTAGGTACTTTCTCCACTGTCAATACAAAGTATGGCAGTTGGGATGGCCCCATCACTCTTGCAAGGGTCAGTCCACAAGCTCCTGGATATCTGAAAGTTTGTCCATCAAAGGTGTGGTATGAACCCAGGCTTTCAACTGAACAGGTAGCATAACTGATGGGTCTACAACCCCTTACACCATTATGGAGTCCACACATTTCTGCTGGACCACACTGGTGCTGACTGCACACCATTGACCCTCTACTGCAAACACATTGCCTCCCACAGTCCTCGCCCAACACTACTAACTGTCCCTCAGGATAATAGAAGCCCTCAAAGACACAGCCACAGTTCGCTTCAGGCACACATTGCCCAGCGCTGAGGATGTGCCCATCATCACAAAAGCAGCTCTCCTGATTGGGCAAGGGACAGTTTATTGGGGCGGAGGGGTTGCTGCAAGTTGCAGGGCAGCCTGTTCCATGGGACTCGAAATGACTGTGCTCTGGACATTGAATCTCTGGAAATGCAGAGCAGATATAAGTATATGCCTCAAACTCAGTAATATTTCACCTAGTACAAATATTTTAACAAGGCACTTACCACAAAAGCCTGGTTGTCTCCAGTGCCCTAGTTGTACACCCTGCTGTTGGCATTGAGCAGAATACACATTAAGTGCCTGGCACAAAATGGGCTGGTACCCTCCTCCTAAGCAAAGATCATAGACGCAGTTCTCTATGTAGGTCTGAGGGGTAAACACTGAGTGGCAAGATGCAAAAGGCCCTGAGACATCTCCTAGTATCCCACAGTGGTTTGTGTCACTGTAAAGGCTTATTTCATTGGCAGTACAAACTGCACAACCTAGACCTGTGCACCTGACATCATGGCATTCGGGGTCTGTGTCTCCCTGTACCTTCCAAGAGTTGGCAAAATCAACATCTGAGCTCAAGATCTCTCCAGAGATTGAACGGAAGTCATCTTCAGGATGTAGGTTATAGTTTCCACACAGACCACATGTGGCATTCTGGTAGTCATAAGGTACAGAGATGGTGACGTAGCTATATGCGTCATATGTAACTAGGAGACCAAAATCAGTGCTGATGGCCAAGGAAAAACCAGACTGATAGACTTGGATGGAGCCATTGTGGAGGGTGAATGGTGTGGCTATAAAGGTCCCATTAACCTTGATAATGTTGACAAAAAGAAATTAGGAAAATGGAAGGATGCCTGACCTCAATATTACAGCAATACAGTTATACTTGCCTTTGCCTCATAATAGTGATCTTTAACCAATTCAATTTCTTCATCATAGACAAATACTCTGACCATTCGAGTCCATGACACATGTGTGCTACCCCGATGCTCATTTTTTCCCTCAATTCGATAGTACGGCAAACCATTTCCACAAGCCTACACAATAACAAAACATCAGTATCAATAAAGGATTCCCGATTTTTTCAAATCTGTACATTAATTAGAAATCCATGTCAACATTACTAACCTCAGAGAGAACATATGTGCAGGTTCCCTGAAAGTGAAAAATCTGATTGTCAAAAGTGTAGTAGTGAGGATCACCAGAGATGGTGCATGTTTGTCGCTGAATGTTCTGGCAAGAGTATTGGAAAGCAGCAGGACGACAAGTTTGGGAATAAGTACAGGGCTCAACATTACATTGGAGGCCTCTTGTGGTACAGGTGCATCTTTCCTGGCAGACAGCATCACTCCAGAAAGAATCTCCCAGCTGCACTGGAAAACCTATGAGAAAGAATCAATTAGAATATGTAATTCATAGTCTGGCTGCAAATATAGCATGCAGTTAGGGAAGCAACATTACCATTAAATTGACAGCCCCGTGATCCATGATCTGTTCTGAAGGCCCATCTGCCTGGCACATTGACATTGCTGCTGTATGGTAGGCTTGTGATGTCATTCTGGAGCGATCCAGTAATTGAAAAATGGTGGCTTGAATCGATAGTGTCATAACCAGCCTAAGATATGGAAGACATCCCGATGTTATTCATAGAAAATGCAATACCTTTTATGTCAGTTTGTCATCTACTGCATACCTGTACATATCGTTGTGTTGGAGCGATTGCACCATAGTTCATTAAAACAAATGAGAGATGGCCATTTGAAATCAAAACCACTTGGAAAGATGTTTCCTTAAAAAGAAAGAAAAGTCATTATGTGGTATGATCATTTTTAACTTTTTTTTTCTTTTCAGGAATATTTTATGTACAAAGCTGAACTACTTACTGTTCCTGAATTGTAGTAATATGCAACTCTATCCCATGTTGCAACAAAGACCCATGAAGCAGAGAAACTCAAGTCAGGGAAGTACTGGTTTATGTCTTGGGTTGCTTGTGTAAGGACACTGCCAGAGGTGTACTGTTGATATGAGATTACACCAGTCCAACGATTGTCAATATCTGTCCAGAATGGAGCAATGAGGTCTTTCCCTCCATAGGCTGGAAACTGGTATGGAGTGCAGCTGTACCATGCCCCGTCAAAAGTCAAGTGTCCGTTGTTGTTGACCTGAAATAGAAGAAGACTGATTATAGTCTGCAGGATTATTATAAAATATACAAAGTAGTTTGTAACAGAAATTTAAACTCTTTTAAGCTCTTTTAACTGTTTACAGTCTGTAGTAATTGACACTCAGAATTTGAATTTCACCCATTCAAAAATGACTCACATAAATTTGGTTGTATGTTTGCCCAAAAAATATGAATGTTTCCTGAAGGTATATAACTGATGAACTCCCGTCATCAATGTGTCCATTCACTGTGTCTCCAGTTCCAAATGGATAAAATGGCCCTGTAATAATGCTTTCATTGTCTGAGGGAGAGGAAAAAAACAACACTGAATAATTAGTTACAATATAAATGTCAGTTTCTGTTACCTGTCATTTACATTTTCAATCACCTTGCTGTAACATTTGTATTCATTGCCTAATAAAACATATATGATAACCCAATATGACTGTATATCAGCATGGCTTTGAACTGAACTGAACTGAACACTATTTATTACAATACATTACCAATTTTAATGTTCATACTTGTTTCTATGGTTGTAGTTTCTGTGGTTGTGGTTGTAGTTTCAGCTGTGGTTGTCTCAGGCGTGACAGTAGTAGTAGTGTTTATGTTGCCTGCATCTGAAAGATATAATTCATATATATATATATATATATATATATATATATATATATATATATATATATATATATATATATATATATATATATATATTATACTGTACAAACTGTATATTCTATGGCCCTAAACCAACCCTACACCTAACCCTAACCCTTTTACTTTCTCAAAAAAACTCATTCTGTATGATTTATAAGCGTTTTGAAAAATGGGGACATGGGTTATGTCCTCATAAGTCACCCTCTCCTTGTAATACCTGTGTCATACCTATGTCATTATACAGAGTTGTGTCCTGATATGTCACAAAATCATCCACACACACACACACATACAGTATATATAAATATAATCAGAATTATCTCTTACATAAAAAGGGCACATGTAGCTAAATAAATATATTTACCTGCACAGTATACCAAATGGCAGGTTGTTGGACTCACAAACTCATAGACAAAATAATCTCCTGGACAGGCTTTTACTTTAATGGGATTGGATTGGAAATGGCAGCAGTCATTGTTCCAGTGACCGCAGACATCTCGAGTGACCACTCCATCCTCAACTGTTGGATGACTTCCGTTCAGCCAGAGTGGAGCATTAGTGCCACAGCTGTCCTCCTCAACACATGTGTCTGGCATCTGAACGCTCTGACCCTGGATGTAGAGACGGTACCAGCCACTCCAGCTGACCCAAGCATCACACATTATTAAAGAGGAATGTTGATTGTTGGTGGCTCTCCATGGATCGTCCAGGACATAGTAGTTGTAGCAGGGGTCAACAGGGACAGCTATTGATATGGACACATTGAAACAAAAAATGCTCTAGACTGAATGAATGTTCTTATATGAAATATCCAGTACACTCGTTACTCAAGTTCCCTGATAAACTTATGTTTTAATTAAATTGAAATTAAAATTGTATCCTAAGTTTGCACATCTTTTATTTAGCTGTGAAAAAAACTGATTGTTACAATGTTATGATCCTGCCTGTGTTTCCCTGTATCATTTTGAACTTTTATTTTGAAGTGTTTTCTCAGCTGCTATTATGTCTATGTTTGCTGTGTTTGGCCTGTCTCATAAGCTTGCTTGTTTGTTCTCATAGTTACCCTAGTGTGTTCCACTGACAATTGACCACGCGCCTTGATTGTTTGACTGTATGTATATACTGTATACTGCTTAGTTTTCACCAGAGGAGGACAAAGTACACAATTGCATTAATTTAGTAAAAGTACAGATACTTCTGGTCAAATATTTATCTTTTACAAGTAGAAGTTGTAAAGACGTATTTTTATTTAAGCAAAAGTAGAGAATAACTTGCTTTTAAATACCAAAAGTAAATTTATTTTTTATGTCAGTGCAGTTTTATTATTGTTTATGTAATACTTGCAATACATTGTGCCTCTGAAGCAACTAACAATATATTAAAACTACTATTATTGAATTGTTTAAATAAATATTCAATTTGCAACTGGTCAGTGTTAATAAATAAATCATTAAATAAAATGCTGGTAAATCACTTTACATAGTCCCTAAAAAATCTCTCTAATAATCACGTTTTAGAGAAGAAAAAAAATCACAGACTGACTTCAAAGCTGCTTCATAGTAACGACTTTCTACTTCGAAGACCTTGATAGAAATCTAATGGAGTGAAAAGTACGATATTTGTCTTTCTAATGTAGTGAAGTTAAAGTCATAAGTTTCCAGAAAAAAGTGAAGTACCTGGAAGTACAGATACTCAAAAAGTGTACTTAAGTACAACACTCAAATAAATGGACAAGTAAATGTTCCTTGTTAATCATGTGTGAACTATATTTGGCCTTTTCTTAATTGTGCATGCATGTGGATTCTCTCTCTGCCTCATCTTTCCATTACAGTCAAGCATGAGCCCTTTTGCAACTGAGCAATATGACTTTGAGAAGAATACTTTTAAAACACACTTTCTGTCTTATTTACAACAAAAACAAGAGAGTACTTTACCAGTGGTTGTGATTGGTGGAGTAATGGATTCTATGGATGGGATTGTCTCTGATGGTGTAGACACTGATGGGATGGACTGATTTGAGGCTTCTGTTATTAAGAATATCAATAAATATATATTTTTTTATAAAACCCCTAAAGTAAATTAATTATTTATAAATGCTCACCTATACAGTATGCTCCACAAAACATTGGCTTGACAAACTCATAAACATAGTAATTTCCAGGACAGGCTTTGACTCTTATAGGGTGGGATTTGTATTCACAGGTGTATCCCCATGAGATACAGACCTGACGAGTGACTACTCCATCTTCCAGCTGTGGATGAGGTCCACTGAGCCACAGGGCCTCGTAAGTGCCACACATGCCTTCATTTGCAGGTGATTCTGGCATATGGGCATTCTGGCCATTGTAGAACATTCTGTACCAGCCATTCCACTCCACATTATAATCACACATGCCATTGTAGTAATAGTTATAACTGACAGGATTGTCAGTGGCTCTCCAAGGCTCATCCAGACTGGTGTAACTATAGCAGGGATCAACACTTGGGGTGGTGAAAATAACTATTGTGGAAAAGTAAAAGTATTCAAGACAATCATAAGAAGACCAACAGTAGAAGTGATGATAAGCATGTCAGATATAATGATGAATGAAAGAACACAATACCTGCACAATACACAGGAGCTGGGATTGAGACTGTTGGTCTGGTAAATTTGTAGACATAATAATCTCCAGGACAAGCTTTGACATTAATTGGTTCAGATCTGTAATAACTGCACAGATCATAGCGAGAACCAAAAATTTCAAGAGTAACAACTCCATCTTCTAGCCGAGGATGAGAGCCACCAAGATACAGGGAACTAAAACCTCCACATGACAATTCATAAAAACACCACTCGGGCATCTGAGCATTTGATCCATCGATGAAGAGTCGATACCAGCCGTCCCATTCTACAAGAGTGTCATCATGATCAGCGATGTATCCATACATAGACCAGTAATTGAGTGTGCTTCTCCAGTAGTTGTCGATTACATTGTAGTTTTCACACGGGTCATAATCTGTGTTATTATGATATCAAAACAAACAAGTTATATGTTAATCAGGAGCTTCACAAGTGCAAATCTCAACCACTAAAACACAGTAACAGTCATTCACAACATGACCGTGGAGTAGTGAAGCTAAAAGTATGAAAGGAGACATTTTCATTCCAAATAAGATTTAGATTAGAGAACACACTCAGGATTAGTATTAAGAGATTAACCCTCAGTAAACTTTCTGCTAATCAACAGTAAATAATTAGTTATTGTAGTAGTTATGCTTAGGTATATTAAGGGTCAAAAATATGGTCATGCTAGTCATTTGCATTCTAACATTTACATTTTACAAACGCTTTTATCCAAAGCAACTTACAGTGCATTCAGGCAAAAATAAATTACCTAATGTGTTCCCTGGGACTCAAAACCACTACTTTTGATGCTGCTAAAGCAATGCTCTACCACTGAGCCACAGGAACATTATAATAAGTAGCTACTTAAGAGCGAGTAGTGTCCCCTAATCTCAAGTGTTACCATTAATAAGTTTATAAATTAAAACATATGACTTACTAAAGGTGCTGCTGGATCCAGTGATTATACCTGGACTTACAGTGGGAGCCACCTGTGAAATGGTGCTGACATCTGCAAGACATGAATGAGATCATTTTAAAAGTTAGGAAAGACTTTTTAAGTAATAAATAAATAAGTAAAAAGCACTTTACCTGTACAGTATCCTGAACACCAGAACTGTGGATTCACAAGTTCATAGACATAATAATTGCCTGGACATGCTTTCAGTCTGATGAAGTTTGCTTTGTAATCACAGCAGCTACCCCAATTAGTCCCTAAACAGACCTCTCTGATCACCACTCCATCCTCTATCTGAGGATGAGGACCATTGAGCCACAGACTATAGTATGAGTTACAGCGGTAAGAACTAATACAGGTCTCTGGCATCTGGATGTTCATTCCATAGTAGAAAAGCCGGTACCAGCCATTCCAGGAGAAAGATTCATCACAAATCCAGTCTCCACTTTGATTGGTGGCTCTCCAGGGACGATCCAGAGACTCATAGTTGTAGCAGGGATCACTGCTGATGCTTTGGAAGGCAACTGTCAAAGAGTTTGAAAAATTACAATTAAAATACTGTTTTTACTGCACTACTTACTGTACATTGAAGGCTATTTAGAATATTACATTGCAAAACACAATGATTGTTCATTTCATGATTTTCAACCAACCACTTGGCAAATAGCAAATCTAACTAGTGGTGTGCAGCCTGCAGAACGGCACAGAACATCAACATACCCTACCATTACTATGTACCAGCACTGCATTCATTATAATATACTGTATAATATTACATAATATATAATACTGTTTTATGATTATTGTTTATATATTTATAACTGCAAAAGCAGCGCAATTTCACAAAGCCCACAAATTTATTTTAGCAAAGTATTTAGATTAAGTCTATGAGGTTCGTCTGCTGTCCAACAGTACTCTCATGGTACTTTGATGTCATACACTGATCGGTCTGCGCAGCGCAGCTTCAAGTCGAACATACCTTTTTGTCATGTTGTGATTGGTTGTTTTGTTCTGTTCTCTCATTGGTTCATAGTCTTAATTGTTCACTGGTATATTTAGTTAGTGATTACTGTCTTGATACATATAGCCCTCATTTACCATTATCTCTTGTTTAGCTTTGTTCATTGTAACCTTGCATTTGGTGAGTCCCGTGCTTTCAAGTCTGGTCATGTCAAGATCTAGTTTAATTCATGTTTGTTTTTCTGTTTTGTATCACATTTTGGTTTGTCCTGCGTATGTTTATTAATAAACTGCACTTGAGCTCTGTTCAACTTGCTTCAGTAGACCTATGTAACAGAAGCCTACAGAATGGTTAATGACTGCTCTAATTCTAACTGGTCAAACCATGTTTCACATCATTAAATAATACATTAAAATGCATGCTAGGTTATCAAATAATCAGACCACTTAGTCTTGATACTGACACTGAACAAAGTAGAAGAAATAAATCACAATAATTTGGAGAGAAAAGGGGAAAGCTTCACCTGCACAATATGTAGGACTTAGGGCTGATATGTTGGGTTTGACAAAATCATAGACGTAGTAATCTCCTGGACAGGCTTTGACTTGGATAGACGTGGATGTGTAGGCTCCACAATGATTGGCATCTCCCCACCCCCGCCGTGACGTTCCCACAACTTCACGGGTCACCACTCCATCCTCAACTCTTGGATGAGAATCTCTGAGATGCAGTGCAGTTTCACCACCACATCCCATAGAAGTCATACACCACTCAGACATCTGGGCACTTTCTCCATTCAAATACAGCCGATACCAGCCACTCCATTCAACGAGGGTATCATCATGGCCATGGAAGTTATTTTGTTCTATATCTCTCCAGTATTCATCAAGAGTGTTATAATTATTGCATGGGTCAAAGCTGGAAGTTGTAGGATCTGAGAGAATAATGACACAGAAAAGGACAATCCAGTGATGAAACACATACTCACTTTTTATGTGGCAAACTGTTGTGTCTTTATAAACAGATATCGGGATGGCACACAAGAGGGATTACGTTAACTGCAGCTACAAGATTTTTCACAGTTTAAGCCATTTGTTCCCTAATTCAAAAAAATTTAGTAGCCTACTTTGATTTCAGTTCATTTATACCAGCTTGAATGAAATTAACAAATAATTGCTTATGTAACCGGGTGGTATTAGGGTGCTTTCACACCTGCCTCATTTAGTTCGGTGGAATCTTACCAGAGTTCATTTCCCTCTTTGGTGCGGTTCGATTGGGCAGGTGTGGAAGCAGCAATCACACTCGGTGCACACCAAATGCGGACCAAACAAGCGTACTGAGACCTGCTTGAAGAGGTGGTCTCGGTACGCTTTCAAACAAACTCTGGAGCAGTTTGTTTGTGATGATCTGACCTCGAACAGACCCAACTGCAAAAAGTACTGATCATTTTTGGACTAAACCAGCTGCCTTAATCAGCTGTGCCGTGCATTATGGGATGAGGAAGGGTTTGTTGACAGTTTGCACTTTAGCATGGCAGCTCGTGGACAAACTTGGAGTATTGAGGAGGTGCGGAGAAATTTGGTCAGATGACCATGAGCATGTCAGAGTTAAGAAGAATTAATGAGTGCCTCCGCTTGAAGTTACGATTGATGCCCGCTTGCCGTTTGCAGTGCATTAGAACATTGTTTTCAAGCCGCATCCACGCTTCATTATAGAAATTTATTGTTTGCATATTGTGGTGTATACAAACAATAGATTATGGCCAGGGACAAAACCAGCCCACGCAGTCGTCTCTCGATAGTTGTGTTGTCTCCGTGTTGTTTGCTGGCTTTTCCTCTTATGCTGGAATTTTTCCACATGTAAATTCTGACCAATCGAAAAGCAGTTTAGGAAATACGTCATGGCCAATGAGTGATGTGGTGTTGTCATGTGACTGCATTTTGGTTCATTTCAACGGATTTGGACCAAAGCAATCAGTGTGGTGTAAAAAGGAACTAAAAAAGCTGAAAAATGCTACAATGTATAATTGTTTGCCCTTGGTTCAGACCAAATGAGCCGAACTAGAGATGTGAAAGCACCCTTAGAGTATGGGGTATGCAAGGAGTGCATTTGATGATGATGACCCGCTCAGAGTGTGATATAGAGTTTATGCAGAGCATGAGAGAAGGCAGTATTGTGTCATCCTAAGATAAATCCATCATTTATGTACATATGGTGATATTCATTTAATCTGATGTTACATTAGGTTTTTGTTTCAATTCCGTGCATGGACAATGTGGATTTTATGGTTACGGATTTGGATGAAAGGAGATTAGGGTTAGGGTTAGGGTTAGGGTTAGGGTGATATTCCACATGACAAGTGTCCCGGATTCTCAATAAAACAAAATTTTGGTAAGTGTTAATTGTGATGTCTAAGTGCCTAACGTATCTGAAGTGCGTGTACAATATCATTTGTACATTTATATTTGATTTCCATGAAGTTTAATTCAAATGATGGAAATGCTGACAGGTGGTCTGTGTTTGTGTAGGGTGCCACTGCCGTGTTTGTGTGGTCTTAAGTATAGAGGGTTTTCACGACGCGTCATCAATCCAGATGTCGGCCATTTTGGAGGCACAGAACGTAAACAATGCCACTGAACGGACTCGCAAATTTGACTGATTATTGCTGCTAATCAGTCTTTATTAATCGGTCACAAAACATTTCGAGTTCTGTCAAAAGTTAAAGAGAAGATAGCAAAAAAAGTGATTAAAGAAGGCGTTTGTGGTTGAGAGAGGCACAGTTACAGCATCAGCTCATCAACCACAGGCACGAGTGTAAATAATTTTTTACAAAAATCTCATCCACCGCATCCAGTGATTCGATGGGCAGCTGAATGCATTCAGGACACTCTGGCTCTTGAGCAACCTGCTGCTCAGGTGATTGACATGTAGCTGTTGAATACATAGTATTATAGAATAATTTTGTTATAGGGAACATGCTCAAAGGCGCTGCCAGAATAAGGCTTTGTTGTTGCCGAGTGCCGGACGAGCAGACAATTATTATTTTTTAAACAAGCGCAGCGCGGAAAAAAAGCTGTAACGTTACATACCAGCCTCCTACAGTTCTGCAGCTCAAGACGCAGTAGTCCAGCGCATCAGCTACATATTTCAAGTTGTAAAATTTAAATAAAATAACATCTCTATCGCAAATGTAAACACCTCCATCAACGCAACGTCATTCCTGTATTACCAAAGAGCTGCATGGACACACAAATCAGATCTGAACAGTTGTGATATACAGTGTGGACATCATTATTTTAGATCAGATTCCAATCGGATACAAAGATAATCGTATTTGGACTACCTGGATGGACTTATGAGGAGTGTCTGGTTAAATATCTACACCTGGATGGAAACCATTTTGTAAGCCATTGGTAAGAAAATCTATGAACTCTTTAGCGGGTTGGTTTAATAAACCGGAGGTTAGGGCTTTAACCTTAATCGGAGTGCTGAGGTACTTTAGTAGTCATTGAGGTAAGGCGGTTGGGCTGTGGGGGCAGGAATTCCTGGCGTGAGCGCCGCCGCAGAAGGAGCAGACATGAAGGAGTCTGCAGCTGGAGAGTGAACAGCCGAGGTCATTGAAATTATTACAGATCATTCTGCCTCCTTGGTATAGAACCGGCCATCCCATTTGTCTATACTTTTGGGAATTGGGACGTTGACTTCGGGACGTACGTGGAGGGGCTTTGGAATTAAAGGAGGAGGTGAAGCTGCTGGAGACAGTCTGTTGAATATGGGTGTTCTACGAGAGGATGGCAGCTGTGACTTAAGGGGGGTAATAACCATGCACATGGAGGCGGGATGTGACAGGGCTCCGAAAAGCTCGCAGGAAAGTGAAGAACGGGCTGCAAAGATGCGACAATAGAGCTCCGCATCGAGAGTGCTCCAGTATGTCCCTTGGTTAAATTGCTGTAACTGACCTGCTGCTTGAGTAGCAACTAAAACATGGTAGTTATAGAAGCCTGTCCCTCCAAAGCAAACGGCCATATCTAGAACGATAGATAGATAATCGTCTAGCTCGGACCTTCACCTGGGTAAACGGAACAAATTATGTCTCTCAATATCGAGAAGGGAATTCGGTAGGGGTGAGGTCTTTTGAACTAGGATTTATGGTATGGCTAAGCTGCATGATCCCTTGGCTGGTTTGAAGCTCTCTGGGCTGGCTAAAATTTATGAGGGACGGCTGGAGAAGGTGGGCTAGATCAGTCTAATTACCGGATAGGAGCTGAAGACATAAGATTTGGGAGACTGGGGAAAGCCGAATAACTGATGAAGCTGGCCGAGGAGGACATACTGCTGTAGCCAGGGTATATGTGCTGCTGTTAGATGGCACGATATGAGGGTATATAGAAGACTCATGGCTTCGTGAGCACCGGTGGGAAGATTTGCTGGGTGAGGACCGGTGAGAAGACCGGCTAGGTGGAGGAGAATTGCCCCTGAAAAGATCATCATATGAGTCGGAGGGGTTGATCTGCAGTTCGGGATCCATGGCGAGTGGGAGCAACGAGAAACTTAGTCAATAGTTCAGAGAAGGATGGTATTGCATAAATAGCTGATGGCCTTGTTCCCGAACTTTAGGTAACTTCATTAACTCATTTAGGGACGAGTGCGCGAGGTTAAAGCATGTTGTAAATTGTACCGTGTGTTAATCTCGGCTCAAAATTAATTTGCTGCTACATTGCTGCACATGATCGGAGCACAAACACAAGCTTGCACATAATGTAGCCTACAGATTGCGTGCATACAATCAGGAATGAAGGAAAACTGAAGAGGTTACAGCATATTCTCTCTTGTTTCTGAGATGACTACCTTCATCTTTGCCATAGTAGAAAGACACGTTTTTGAGAGCAAGTTTTAGTGATTATGCAAACAAAAAGTAATTTCAATTGATTTTTAAATATAAAACTTGGTTATGTTATTTATGTGTATGTACTTTTTTAACACCTCCAGCACATTATAACAATACCGTGATAATACTGATAACTACGGATATATATATATATATATATATATACCTGTTTTCTTCAGTATGACTCCGCTCGATCTTTCCAGCTCTATTAGCTCGTTCCATCTTTTATGTAATATATTGTCTGATTTGGACTTCAAGGCATTTCTATAAATGTCTTTAACAAACCTGATATTTGACTCTGCATCCAAGTCCAACCTGAGCCTTTTGATATATAATACTTTTAATACAGTGAAATACAGACATAACTTAATAATTTAGAAGAATCTTTACTGCAAAAAAAGTTTTTCAGTAGTATAAAATACATTTGAATTCTAAATTGTAACGCACATATATATATCTATATATATATATATATATATATATATATATATATATATATATATATATATATTAGTGCTGTCAAAATTAGCGCGTTAACGCATTCGATTAATTTGAAATATTTAACGCGTTAAAAAAAAATAACGCAATTAACGCAGTTGCAGTTTTTTTATTTCCAGTTGTGGCCTATGTGTTTTCAACGTGCAAAGAAATATGGATAAGACCAAGGAAGGACTTTTAGACGGAAAGTTTCAGTATAAAACTCTGCCGGATTACTCTTCAGTCTGCCACAAGAAACATTACTCTTCATTTAGTCTGCCACAAGAAACAGCAACATTAAAATCATGAACTCAAATGTCATTGTTTTAAAAAAAAAACAATGACTGTAACAGTGCGTAAATCAGACCTTTCTGTAACGCTAACGTTAATAAGCTTAAACGAAAATAATGAAATAATTGTGTAGCGGAGTATTTTTTGTACACAGTGCCGCGAACTGTCAATCACTCCTGTACGCGTGCATCACTGTCCTCCTCGCAGCTGCAGCAACTTGCGCTCTCTCTCTTCATCAAGCTTTAAAACAAAAAGGGGACAAAAAGATCTTTGTGCATAGGCTATAGATTAATTAGATAAATGAATATCTAAATTTGTGCCTTGCCGTCTACAGTATTTTTTTAGAACTTAGAAAAAAGATGCTGCAGCCAATGAACAGCCAGCGGGGGCTGCAGGACCACTCAACCTCCGCAGACAGTTTTTAATGTTTATCAGACAATAAATACTCAAGATTTTGCTTTAGTATAACTCACAACGAGTTTCACACACCTTCTCCGGCCACGTTGAGTTGTTGACACTTAACAGTGGGAAAAGCGAAACATGCGCTATTCACTTGTATAACTTAATGGGTGAATGGGTAATGTAGTTTCTGCTCTGGGTGGGATGAATTAGGAAGCTTGCATTGTGAAGGGCGCTCTGAAAATCGGCAGTGCAGGTAAAAGATTAAAACCTCTATTAAAACAGATGTCCAAATGAGTGTACCGGTACGCTAAAAGCACGTTCTGTGCGCACGGAGAGGTGGCGGTACGCTCAAGAGCTATATTTGGAAGTGAAGTGAATTTTTTTGCAGTCCACTTAGAATTCAACATGGAAATCATTTTTGTTTTTTATTGGCATTGATTGTTTTGAAATTCAAATGGTACTTACATGCCTGTGTTTTTATTTCTGTAATAAATATGGCTTTCAAGCCAACAGTTAATTTGGAGGATATTGATGGTTTATTGCAGGTATGTTGTTTACATAAGAAAATCTGTGTTACAAGTTAAACAAAAATTCCAATAAACAATCATATTTTGAATTTAAATAGTTTCTTTGTCTTGAGTTTACATTAATTATTTACATTTTACATTTACATATCCAAAAAGTTTCAGTCTTTTAATTGCGATTAATCGCGATTAATCGCGATTAATTTTAAAAAATTGTGCGATTAATTAGTTAATTTTTTTTAATCGATTGACAGCACTAATATATATATATATATAGTAAATATTATAACTGATATTATAAATTATCAGTTATACATTTGTGAGATGGTTGGAAGTTGGAATTATGAGAAATGAGGTCACAATGATAAGATATAAAATTGCCTAATGAGCCTATAAACCTGACTCTTCTGTTGTCTAAAAACATTATCTAGTTTCTTAAAACATAGCCTATTTTGTCCTAGAGAGCCTGACATTGTGGATTATTATTTGTAAATATATTAATATTATAACAGTTAATTATTGATAGCCTATGCATATACATCATAAAATGGACTGAACACAGGATTAGCAAGTTTGGAATGCATGTCATAATTGTCAAAGTTTCCAAACCATTTGTTTTGGGGGGTTTTTAAGAAAAAAAAAATGAATGTTTTTCTGTATGAAATGGAAAACAAAAAAATATTTAGGAGCCTGATATAAATAACAAGAGAAATTCTACAGTATGGAATTTCATTTCATTTGGTAACCTTATTCGCTTAATTATTGCTTTTCTTTCATTTTTACATTTGTGAAGGAAAGCTAAAGATAGAAGAAGTGATTAAGGAAAAAAGTATTTTACCTGAAGTTTGTCCATTGATTAATTCACCTGTTGAATGCACAATATAAATTTATTGATTCAAGAAAAAAAATCAATCAGTTCACTAAAGCATATGTCAGATGATAAATCACTCACCATTAATCAGCAGCAGAAGAGACACACACAGAGAGATCAGAAACCTCATTGTGATAAACAGCTCCTCCTGCACCTGCACACAACAATTATACATTAAATGTTTATTTTATTAATTATTTAGAATAACATATTAGTTTATTTAAAATGTAATTTAAAACAAAATTACTTGGTAAATAAAAATAAATATTATAACTAAAGTTATTCCTTCATCATTTGAGCCCAATGTGATGGAATGGAGAGAAATAACTTTACCTGAAGTCAAATGCTGCTGCAGAGCAATCTCAGGCAGATTCTCTCTTCAGCAGCCGAACACAGTGATGATGAACTGCTGATCTCACACTTATCAGTGCCTTTATTAATACATGTAGGTGGATCATTACTGGAACAGAAATAATTTCTCAACAATGTCTTGAACCAGTTTTTCATGTGACATATTTCTTATTTGAACTGGTTGTTTCCTTGTGCGACAACATTGTGTGCCACAAATTCTTTCACTCTGTGCTTGAACTGATGTGAATGTTGATGGAATGACAAGCGAGTGAGTTTGATTTGTTATGGTTTCGTTTTTTTACCTTTTCAAAGCAGCTTTGCAAAAATAGTATTATAAAATGCCCAAAGAGTAAACTAAATGGTTCAGAAAATATCATTCTGTTTGTAAATAATGTTTAACCATAATAGTGTTTACATTTAATTACTTAAAACCACTGGAGAGGCATTGGAGATTTTTAGACATTTACATTTAAACTTAGCAGACGCTTTTATCTAATGCGACTTACAAATGAGGAGAACAATAGAAGCAATCGGACGAATTAGACAGCAACAGTACTGTGACAATTCTCAGTTAGTCTAGCACAGTGCACATAGAATGTGTTTTTTATAGAATAGAATAGAATAGAATAGAATAGAATAGAATAGAATAGAATAGAATAGAATAGAATAGAATGTCAGGTGTTGGTAAAAGATGGAAAGAGATGTGTCTTTAGACTTTTTTGAAAATGACTCGGCTGTTCGAACTGACATGTCATTCCACCAGCTGGGGAGAGTCCAGGAAAAGGTCCTTGAGAGTGATTTTGTTCCTCTTTGGGATGGCACACTACAAGGCGTTGTTCACTTGCAGAATGCAAGCTTCTTGAGAGCAGTAGGTCAAGTTTAGGTATATCAGTGCAGTGCCAGTGGTTGTGATGTAGGCAAACTTCAGTACCTTGAATATGATGTGAGCAGCTAGCCAGTGTAAATGATGAAGAGAAGTGTAACGTGAGTTTTTATTAGCTGGTTAAAGACCACTCTGGCTGCTGCATTCTGGATCAGTTGCAAAGGCTTGAAAGTACAAGCAGGAAGGCCCACCAAGAGAGCATTACAATAGTCCAGTCGGGAGAAAACAAGAGCTTGAACAAGGAGCGTTGCAAATTAACACAATTAGAACACAAAATAAATACATACATATTTGTATTGCAACTTACAACTTAAACCTAAATCCTAAAGTAAACTAATGTCTTTAAAAGCAGCTGTGGAACTACATGCTAGTTACAAAACAGGTTCACTTTAGGATAATAAATAGGTATTTAGTATTTGGATAAATAAAAGAAAGGGAAAAACTACAAGAAGAAGCAACAAATGTTATTGAAGCTGATTATAAAGACAGCATAAAATAAACAGAATGCGTTAGAACAGTTGGAACTTCCCTAAAGCAATGTCACATTTACTGAAAAAAAGGGCAATTAATGATAATCAAAATAAAATCAGGTCTGAAGAATTAACTCTGTTCTTGGACAATATAAGAAAGTGAACTCTAGTCACAGTTTAACTGGAGGTGCAGAATTACACTCTTTAGGAAGCACTGGAATTTCTTTCACACACTGCCCAGTATTGTTCTGCACATATCCCTCCCCAGCAATAGCTGCAATACCAAACCATTCCATGTTTGTTTTCATAGTCTTGTCTTAGTTTCTAGTTTTTACAGTCTTAAGTTCATAGTGTTCATAGTCTTGTTTCAGTTTAAAGTTTTCATAGTCTTGCTTCAGTTCATAGTTTTTATAGTTTAGTCTTTTTCTTACTTTGCCCTGTTACTCATGTTTTGATCCTTTGCTCTGGATTGTGGATTATCCCTCTTGCTTTGCCCTCTGGGTATTGTTCGCTCATCAAAGGCCCATGCTTGCCCTAGGAATATTCTTTGTCTTGCTCCATATAGCTGTTTGCCAGTGTTTGACCCATGCATGTTACCACCAGGTCTCTGTCTAATAAAAGCTTGCACACGGATTTGAACGTCAAATGACTTGTCAGCCTCATTACAATTACCACAACTGAGGTGAGACCCTTGAGCAAGGCACTGAACCCCAAACTGCTCCCTGGGTGCTGCGGAAGAAACATCTGCCCACTGCTCCGTGTTTGTGTTCACAGTGTGTGTGTTTGTTCACTACTCACTGTTGTGTGTGTGTGTGTGTGTACACTTGGATGGGTAAAAAGCAGAGCACATATTCAGAGAGCAGTACACCGTATTTTACCACTTTTTCACTTCACTTAAAAAAAATCAATAATATAGATTATATATTTATTAAATATTAACAATCAATTTAACAGCATTTATGAACATACTTTTTCTGTTATTATTATCTTCTCCATACACTAATGCATTTTTAATAAATAAATGTATTATGAAGCAGCATAATATAAAACATTATTTATTAAAATCAATGCAGTTTATGTCCGAGTCCAAGTAACTTCATTGTCATTCTAGCTCGTATAGTGTTAGTATACAGTGAAACAAGAGACCGTTTCTCAAGGACCAAGGTGCTACAAAAAAAATTGCATTAGGTATCATATATTACAAATATTAATGAAATGAAACCAAAAAAATTACAGCTACTTTGCACTAAATCTGCTGCAGCAACAAACTTAACACCCATATAAAAAGACATAAAGAACAAAAAATGTTTCCCCTTTTGTTTAGTAAAACTGGATAGTCAGGTTTATTGTCATTTTTATACATTGTAGGACTTTTAGAAAACCACCAGACAATGATAATGCTTTAAAGTATCTTGATCGAGTCACTAAACTGCAGCTGTCAATCACTGAAAGTGGATTTTTCCAGTCATAAACCAGTTGAACAAGATTCACCAAGAACTTCATGCAGTACAGAACATGACTTTCCCCTTTGCATGTTTTTATTTTATTCTCCATTATCTTGCTATGATAAATTCTGGTGATGGCAGTTTCTGCATAGTATTACAAGTTGCCAATGAGACAGATAATCCAATAAAAAAACAAGAAAAAATAAATATTTGCATAACAATACTGAACATTATTAGAAGCTGGTCATAGCTATTGGCTCACACTGAAGCACAGAGATGCTTTAGAGACATGCTGCAGAGGATGCAGTTCCATTAAAACAAAGACTTTCTTAATCACTTATTTATTTTAAAACTCTGATTTTAACATATAAAGCAGTGCATGTGCTGGCTCCAGATTACATTTGTGACTTTGTAACTCTTTCCACACCTTCTCGCTCTCTCCGCTCTGCTGGTTGTTTTTACTTGTATCAGCCTCATTGTAAATTAAAAACCATGGGGGGGGGGGGGGGGGGCTTTTTCCTATAATGTGCCTAGGTTATGGAATGCATTACCTATGTTGATTAGGAATGCTGCTTCACCAGATTTGTTTAAAAAACTTGTGAAGACATACCTTTTTACTGAAGCTTTTAATTTATGACTGTTAATATGGTTTTATTTTTGGTATTGTAATTATGGTTGACTTGTTATTTTGTTTGTACATGTTGTAGCGCTTTGAGTATTAAGAAAGGTGCATTATTTAGCAGCAGTTATATGCTTTAGCTCATATAATTGTGATGATGACAAGTCTGGAAGGAGCATATTCACCACTGCTGATTGCTTATCATATTTAGCAATCTTATAAATATAGACGTTTTTATAGATTTATTTTATTTTTTTCATCAATTCCAAAGATATCTATTGGAATTTATCATAACAATGCCAGAATTTTGACTGCATTTCTGTAACACTGAAATTTTAAATTTAACAGCATTTTTCTAAATGCTGATGGGTATATCAGCATTTAGAAAAATGCTGTTAAATTTTAAATTTCAGTGTTACAGAAATGCAGTCAAAATTCTGGCATTGTTATGAAACTTTTAAGAAGGGATTTACAGAGGCTTTAGTTAAATGTTTGAAAATTCAAGAAGAGTATCAGAGGACTGTTCAGACATCAACTTATGTGACTGCATTCTGCCCTACCGACTCCACAATTTCAGTTTCTCTTCACCTTCTTTAAAAACAATACATATTTTTGTTAATCTAACCAGTGACTGAATATGACCCCACCTTTCCTTCACAGAAAGAACAATTCAGCCAGAGTACATATATTCTTCAAAACCTTTAGAACCGAAAGCAGAATAACAAGATACTTCTCATGCATAGATAGCATAACCATGAAAAATATGCAGAACAATTACAGAGAAAGATAGCACTATGAGCCTTAATCTTTCTTTTGCTTTTACTTTTACTGAAAGGAAATTACTACAAACAAAAAAGAAGGGAAAAAAAGCTTAGAAGATTTTTCTTTACCTTTATTATTATTATTATTATTATTATTATTATTATTATTATTATTATTATTATTATTATTATTATTATTACTACTATTACTACTACTACTACACTGAAAACCCTAATAAGTTGACTGAACTAAATTGACTGAGTAAACTAGTTGCCTCAATTTAATTGAGTAATGGAAAAGTAAAGTTTAAGTTTAAGTCTGGATCCTTGTGTCTATTTTTCTTTGTACTGTTTTTTGGAAGCACAGCTTCTCTTGTTTTGTTGCACCTTTTATTAGTAAAGTCTTGGATTCATTTAGTGGGGAGTTAGCTCAATCCATTAACTCTGTGACTTTGGACCCAACAGACTTGGGTTCAATCCCCACCTAGAACAACCCCGTTACAGCAAGACTGAACCTGAAAACATGAATCCAGCGGAGGAGATTGCCCAGATCTGCCATATCAGGGCAAGCTGCTGCCATTCAGCAACATGAGCAGATCCTTACTGAGATTCTTCAATGTTTAAATATTCAGGCTCCAGCCTCTTCATCACAAGAGCCTCAGCTGCCACATGGTAATCCTTCTCAAGCAGTGGTAGCTGCCCTGTCAGAACCTAAATTACCAGAACGATTTGATGGCAGTCCCAAGAAGTGTCGTGGGTTCGTTACTCAATGCACCCTAGTATTTCAGTTACAACCTGGCAGCTTCCCCACAGAGAGTAGCAAAGTTGCTTACATCATTACCCTTCTTACTGGCAAGGCTTTAGACTGGGCTTCAGCTTTGTGGGACCACTCACTGCAAACAGTGGTAGCTTCATTGCTGAAATGAAGAAAGTCTTCCACCATCCAGCCAGCACAGGTGATGTGGACTACCGTTTGCTTCGACTCTCTCAAGGCACTCAAAGTGTGGCGGAGTTTGCCATTGAGTTTCATACCCCAGCTTCAGAGAGTGGCTGGGACCAGCGAGCTTTAAGGGCCACATTCCACCAGGCCTTGTCTCCGGAACTTAAGGATGAGTTGGCTTTTAGAGACCCTTCTCCGGATTTGGAATCTTTAATTGAGGTGGCTATCCGAATAGATCATCGTCTCCGAGAACGACAACAGGAACGACGTCGGGAAACCAGTGTGTATCATCCTCAGGAATTTTCCAATACTTTTGAACCACTTGGGAAACCCAGTGATCTGGAGGAACCCATGCAGCTGGGTCGAACCAGATTAAGCCAGACAGAAAGGGATCGACGGATGAGGGAGCGACGCTGTCTGTACTTTGGAAAGTCTGGCCATTTACGCTCCAACTGTCCTGAATTGTCGGGAAAAGCCAGTTCTCGTCCAGGAAAGGGGGAACTGGTACGAGTAAATATCTTCCCTCATCCTACAACCTCTGGAGTTACTATCCAAGCCACCATCTTCCACAACAACCAGAATCACCAGCTTGGTGCTTTCATCGACTCTGGGGCTGCTGGGAACTTTTTGGATCTTGATGTAGCCAGACGTTTGGGCATTCCTTCCATGCTCCCCCAGAAACCTCTAACCATCACAGCTCTTGACGGCAGACCTCTGGGGTCGGGACAGGTTAGTCACTGCACTTCGTTTATCCAGTTTGAATCTTGGGGGTCACAAGGAACTAATACAGTTTTTTTTTCTTATCCAGTTATCAGAACTCCCCTTAGTTGTTGGATTTCCATGGCTAACTTGTCACAACCCAAATATTGACTGGTCTAGAGGCGTACTTAAAGGTTGGGGAACTAACTGTTGTGTTTCTGCTCTTTTTGCCATTCTACTGAGAACCTGGAGGTATACCCAGAGCCAATGTCGACACTATCCAGGTGCCCTGCCAATATCAATCCAGACAGCTCTGGTACTCAAGAGATACCTCTATCTCAGTTTAAATCTGCCACCACGAAGTGTCCAGCATTTCACCCTGAGTCGCCACAAGTTCCCCAGGCCACGGATGCACTGCAGCTTCCCATTTCGAAGACCCAGAGTATTATGCCTCCTGTGTGTCTCCCTGATTTGTCCAGAGTTCCTCCAGAGTATGCTGACCTCAAGGAAGTCTTCAGCAAGTCCCGAGCCACCTCCCTTCCCCCTCACAGACCATGTGACTGTGCTATAGACTTGGTTCCTGGAGCATGCCCACCACGAGGTATGCTTTACTCTCTCTCTGCCCCTGAGAGGACCGCTATGGAGAAGTACCTCAAGAAAGCCTTGGATAATGGTTTTATTCGTACTTCAACTTCACCTGCTGGAGCAGGTTTTTTTATTTGTTGAGAAGAAGGATGGTGACCTCAGGCCTTGCATCGACTACAGGGGTCTCAATCGCATCACCATTAAGAATCGCTACCCCCTGCCCCTGATGACCTCTGCATTTGAGATCCTGCAGGGTGCCACCATATTCACTAAATTAGATCTCCGAAATGCCTACCATCTGGTCAGGATTCGAGAAGGGGACGTGTGGAAGACTGCTTTCAACACCCCGACGGGCCATCATGAGTACAGGGTAATGCCCTTTGGCCTGGTCAATGCCCCAGCTGTCTTCCAGGTGCTGATTAATGATGTCTTGTGGGAGATGCTGAACAAGTTTGTTTTTGTCTACCTTGACAATATCCTTATTTTCTCACGCAACTACCAAGAACACATTCAACATGTTCGACAGGTCCTGTCCCAGTTACTTAAACACAGCCTCTTCGTCAAGTTGGAAAAGAGTGAATTTCATGTGTCTTCAACCCCATTTCTTGGCTTCATCATTTCCAAGGACAACATCCAGATTGATCCTGGCAAGGTGCGAGCAGTCCAGGAATGGCCTCAACCTAATTCCGTGAAGCAGGTTCAACTTTTTCTTAGGTTTGCAAACTTTTTTGCAAAGATTTTTTCCCAGTTCCCGGTTCCCAGTTCACCTCCCAGTTCTGGAAGGCTTTTGGCCGTCTCATTGGATCTGACATCAGTCTGTCATCTGGTTTTCACCCCCAGTCTAATGGGCAGACAAAGAAGGTGAATCAGGAGATCGAGAAGACTTTGAGATGTTTGGCAGCAGACAATCCGACCACTTGGAGCTCTCGATTAATCTGGGCAGAGTTTGCACATAATACTCTCTACCATTCTTCCTTAGGCATGTCCCCTTTTGAGTGCCAGTACTCGTTTCCCTCCCATTTTGTTCCCTGGACAGGAGCCAGAGGTATGTGTCCCTGCTGCTGTTCAACTAGTTTGCCGTTGTCAACAGGCTTGGAAGAAGGCCCAGGCAGCCTTACTGAAGGCCACTCAACAACAGCGGAGGCAGGCGAACCGGCATCGGAGGTTGGGACCAGTGGTTCGTCCGGGTCAGAGGGTGTGGCTCGCAACCAGAGATCCACGTTATATTGGTCCTTTGAAGATCCTCAGGAAGATAAATCCATTAGCTTACCGCCTACAGCTGCCCGGGTCCATGAGGATTCACCCAACATTTCATGTCTCTCGGCTAAAGCCTGTTGTTTGTTCTTCTCTGTCCCCAGCTCACAAGACTGCTGGGGATTATCGATGGAAAACCAGCTTACACTGTGCGTAGATTGGTGGATTCTTGTCAGGTCCGAGGAAAAGTACAGAATTTGGTCGACTGGGAGGGTTACGGCCCAGAGGAGCGCTCATGGGTGCCTGCTCGAGACATTTCAGGACCCTACGCTCATCACATTTTTGTCGCACCCAAAGACTCCACCAAGTGAATGTCAGGAGCCGTTCTTAGAGGGGGGACTCCTGTAAGGAATCCTTAACAGGACTGCTATTTTCCTCCTGGTCGGCAGGTGGCGACCCTCACCGGACTCCTGCTGAACACTACCACTCATTATGCCTGATGCCTCACACCTGTGTCTTGCCCTATTTAAGTGTGTTTGTGCCATGCCTTATTGTTCAGTCTTGAGCCTATGTTACCTGTTGCAAGCTAAGTCTGTTTAAGTCTTTGGACCCTTGTGTCTATTTTTCTTTGTACAGTTTTTTTTGGAAGCACAGTTTCTTTTGTTTTGTTGCACCTTTTTTTATTAGTAAAGTTTTGTCTTGTTGAAGACCCACGACTCCTGGTCATTTGATCATCCCTGCTCTCGGATTCATTTAGTGGGGAGTTAGCTCAATCCATTAACTCAGTGACTTTGGACCCAACAGACCTGGGTTCATTCCCCACCTAGAACAGCCCTGTTACAAATTTAGATGTTGAGTTAACTTTAAACTTCCTCTTGAAATGTAGTTCAGCAACCAAACAGACCAAAAGGATGAACTTTGTAATCCACCAATCAGTGCTTTTGTTCTCTTGTTGCTAGGCATAATTCCTCCCATAACCATTCACATTAAAGGAAGAACAGAGTGACGTTAGTTTTTCCAAAGAATTACTCGTGATTTTGAGCTCACAACACTTGAAATCTTAAGTTTATGCATTTTGAAGGTAAATTAATTCATATTTTTAAGTGAGAGGGCCAAAATGCTAAATTTTAAAAGTCAAGACAATGATTTTTTTTTAAGTCAAGACAACATTAGGGTTTACAGTGTATTATTAAAACTTACCTCCTGTGTCATTCAGACTGCATTTTAATGTCCTTATTTATTTCCCATGATAAATATCAGAATATAACTATTATTGCACTTATTTCTAAGGAAAGAAGTCGTAATATTCAATTTCCACAATATCACATATTTCAGTTTTTGCTATTTCTGACAAGTGTAGCTGTATTATATATACTTAGTTAACGATTGAAAAGGAGCCACTGAACAGAAAGCCCATATTAAGGTTTTTATCATAATTTTATTAAACACAAAACTGACTGTGTTTATAGCATTACGTATTCATAAGGCAAGTCTATAGCAGCCTGCAGAACAGAACAGAGCAACATTTGGGGTGGGGCTAAAAAAAATGCCAAAAAAAAAAAAGCTATGCAAATAAGTATAGTCTGGCAAAGAATTGCATGCAGAGAGGTACAAGAGGACTTTGGAGTATACATTACGCATATTAATCACAAAACAAAAGCCCTAAAGTGTGATTTGAGGAACTGTGTCATAAAAAATACAAGAACGCAAGTATGTACTAGTATGTATTAAGTATGTAAGTGTGCTGTAAGTTGTAGTTGACTTTGTTTCTTCAATAGGACACGAACAGAGATTTTTAAAACAAACCGTTATAGTCTGTCTTATAATGGAGGTGAATGGGAATCATGGCTAAAACATTCAATAAAACAAAAAAAAACATAAACAAACAAAATGAAAAAAAAAAAAAAACCTGTGGCTCATAACAATACATTAATGTTTAAAGACTCAAAACGATCAGTTTGTGCATGGATCTGAAAAGTGTCTGAACTGTATGAGTGCTTCCTCAAAACACAGCCTGCTCGTGAGGTGTCTTCTTCTTGCTTTACAGCAGATCACAGACTTATAAGTTTATTAGTGAGATGAGTGAGTGAGGTGACATTCAGCCAAGAATGGTGACCATACTCAGTATTCATGCTCTCCATTTAACCCATCCAAAGTGCACACACGCAGCAGTGAACACATACATACCATGAACACACAACCGGAGCATTATAAGTCTGCGACCTGCCATTAAGCAAGAAGAAGAAGTGGTAACAGAAATGTAAGGGTTAAAGGTTAAAGTTTTTGCTAAAGGTTAAGAGATTGAAGAATATGACAAATGTAAACGTCATATGAATCATGAAGGAGTACAAATAAAATAAATGATCTTGCTATATCAATGCAGTGACAAGTGAAACTTGTAAAGTTAGTTTATACATTTGAAAATATATAGTGATAGAGATTCGAACATATAAGGTCAGATGTTTTATTTTTTAAGTGCAATCTATTGATACCACAGCTTATTTATATTATATGATCTGTATACATTAATATTTATTTATAAGATACAATTTATAATAACTGTTATACTAAAATTACTTGTGTGTAAAAGATGAATAATAATAATGTGAATCATAATAATTATATAAATCTAAAATGACAGTAATTATCATTGAAGCCAGAGTTCGTGTTTTTTTTTTTTTTTTTTTTTTTTTTTTTTTTTTTTTTTTTAGCATTAGTGACCTTTAATTTTGGAGCATGATAAACCAGGAGAGTGACTTTGTGTCAGACATGTGTCACTTTTCTGACACCTGATTGGTCCAACTTCAGTTTGAGATCTCTAACCCAGAACATATCTGTCCCGGAGCAGGTTAGCCGTGGAGTATAAATTACTATGGCAATGAATGCCGCTAAAAGCCAAGCCACTTACATGCTACACTCCACAGCTAACCTGTACCATCTGTACCAACAAAACCGGATTGGAGAGGTTTGGTTTTGTCAACTCAAAACCTATCCTGTGACTCTGAATTTGTTCAGCTACCATCATGGTACAAGTCCCAGGGGTCTCATATAAAAATGTTGCATATGAACAAAATAGGCATTGAAATTGCATACGCAATTTTGTATGCACATATCGGGATTTAAAAAAAATTAACTTGCCGTAAATATGTACGCACCTGAGAAAAGTAATGAAGTAAGGAATGATTTTAAACTAAACTGCAGATCTCATGCTATGCAAAAATATTTTAGTGAGAATAATGATCAATGATGTGCACTTACTTTGATATTATGGGGGACACTGCTGGATTCATTGGTCCAACGGTCCATTTTCCGGTTTGAATAGGTCCAATAATAATAGCTTACTGTACAGCAACAGCTGCATGGAGGTGTTGATGTCGCGTCAAGCCATCTGTACAACATTATGAAAACTGGCACTGTATTTGAAGGATACAGCAAAGAAAATGGCCGTTTGCATGTTTTCTTTTTAAAATAGGCTACTTTATCGGTGATGAGCCTAGTCAGACAATTATATTTACACTGCAATAAATATAGGCTAAAAATAACTAAAAGATGTTCATCTTATAACCAAAAGTGCATAAATTAAATTTGATTTTAATTGTTTAAAACAATTTAAATATTATTCGGCCAGTGGAAAGGAATGAGACCAACTATATTCTAAAATATTTATCTTAGAACTATTTTAAATAGTTTTGTTTTTAGGGATTTTTATTTTTATACATTTATGCTAAAAAATAAAGATACTGGATGATTTTTAGCAATAAAAATTATGGCACAAATAGGATTTATAGTCCATATCTCATATTTCCATAATGTCTTTAACCTTAAACGGTGTTAAATATGTGTCACGTGGATGGGAATATGCACAGAAATGATATGCAGATGAGGTTATGCATAGTAAAACTAGGCGTTGTAAGCTCCATATATGGTGATTTCGGGGAGGACACGAGGTGGAGATATATGTAAAGGGATTTTGCACCCGTCTATTTGTGTCACTGTGAATTGTCAAATATGCAAATGTGCAATGCTTGTTGGCAGTCTTTATTGACTTTAAGGATCCATTTCCTTAAAGGAGAGTTTGGAGGGTTTTCACGGTGGCTCAATGATCGCAAGCTGACAAGAAAAGTCTGGGGAAGACCAATATATAGAGAATTACAATATAGTCAAGCTTAGATGTGATAAAGGAGTGAACCACAATTTCCAAATCCTTCCTGGATATAAAATCCTTTACTTTAATGCAATTGATTTTAGGTTAAAAAAAAAGCTACCTTTAACGACGGCACCAATCTGTTTCTTAAAGTTAAGTCATGAGTCCATAATAACCCCTAAACTCTTTTACAGCCTACAATCAAAACCTCAGTTTTACTCTCATTTAATTGGAGAAAGTTGCTAGATAGCCAGAGTTTAATGTCACTGTAAATTCATGTGCTTTGTCCAGTGAACAGGTTTTATATAAGCTCACAGGAAGGTAAAACTGGAGATTGTCTGCATAACAGTGAAATGAAATACTATACTTCCGAAAAATAGCGCTTAGAGGAAGCATGTAAAGAGAAAACAGCAACGGTCCCAAAATCGACCCCTGAGGGACACCACAAACTAAAGGGGCCTATGTGGAAGAAAAGTCTCCCAAATTCACAGCAATTGTCCTGTCTCTTAAATATGATGCAAACCACTGTAGAGCTATATCCTGGACACTAACCCAACACTCCAGACGATTGAGAAGAATTCATAAGTATTAAGCCTATAGTTGTTATAGACTGTATGATCCAAATTAGGTTTTTTTAACAAGGGATGAAGAATTGCATGTTTGAAACTTTTAGGTACTATTCCACTCATCAAAGAGCTGTTAATTATAGCTGTTAGGCTAGAACACACAGTAGAGAAAACATCTTTAAATAGATGATTAGGTAGAACATCCAGTCTGCAACTACCTCCGTTCATTTTACAGACAACATATGCTAGCTGCGCCTATGAAACTGGTTCAAAGTTTGAAAAAATATTAGACAGCACAGGATTAATTTATGAACAGGATTGTAAAGGTACAATTTCACTTCTGATCTTCTAAATTTTTTGAGTAAAAAACAATAAATATTCTTCACACGTTTCTTGTGTGTTATCTCATGACATTCCTTGGAGGGGTTTAAAATGGAATCAATTGTGTTAAACAGTACTTTTGGCCGGTTTGCATTATCTGAAATTACCTTAGAGAAAAATTTATTTTTTTCCTCCTTTACTACTTTCTAGTCAGCCAAAGAATTTCTTAAATTTTCAGATGAAATTTGGAGTTTATCTCTCTTCCACTTCCGTTCAGCTTTTCCACATTCTTGTCTAAGCGTGCGAGTTTCATTATTTAGCCAAGGTTGAGAGATTCCCTTGTGTTTCTTTAGTTTAAGAGGGGAAACACAATCTAAAGCAAAAGTTCATGACAGGAAAAACCTCAATCTGTTCCTCAGTGTCCTCTCCATAGACTTTGTCTGTAACATGAGATGAATAAAATTCAGAAAAAAGGTTTGCAGTTGTAGAATTGATGGACCTAGCATAATGTAAAGGCTGAGAAGAGATTGGATAGATATAAGAACAAACAGCATCAAATACCACTGAATAATGGTCAGAAATACCTACATCTGAAACCTCCAAATTTGATACAGAAATACCAAATGATAACACAAGATCTAATGTGTGACCTTTCATATGAGAAAGAGAAAGAAAATTCTACTGTATCATTGTTAATCTATTTCTTAGTTTTACTGAAAGTAAATTAGTATAAAATGAAACAAGAAAACTCACTTTGCTTAATAATTTTTACTAATTATTGTTATTTTATTTTTATTTTTTTATTTACCTTCTGGGGCATTCACACTGAATTTTAATAATCCTATAATTTATGCCCGATAAAAAAATGCCAGAATAAAACATTATGCCAGAATATGAATATTATTAAACTTATAGTTCTTAAAGAAAAAAATTATAATATTCTACTAACACAAAAACACATATTTCAGTTCAGCTATTTCTGACAATCAGCCTACTATAGAAGAATTTCCATCAACCACGAAAAGTTAAAATTTTGATAAGGAATCGCAAAACAGAAGTTACCCTATTAATAATTTTGCATGATTTGAATTAATGCAAATCTGATTGTTTGCTATTGCAGAACATCCTCTCAAGTAAAACAGAATGAATGTAGTGTATAATAACTAATGTAAAGGGTTAAATCATCATTTATGACACCAAATAAATGAAAGAAAATAAAGAAATTAAGAAACCCACCACAAATGTAATATCAGTTCCATATCAATAGACAAAATACTTTTTTTTGTTGAAGTAAACTAAAAGAGGGTCAGAACACTCATCAGAGGAACAAGTAACAGCATCAGAGAAGCACACAGAGAAGAAGCCTCAGACACCTTCACTTGCTCTGGGACCCACTTATCTGTGAACAAGGAATATAATGCAATGAAGTGAAATGTATTAAAGGAATAAATCATTACAAACCTTTATTTACAAATGATTAAAATTAATGAAAAGTTCACCTGTGTTCCCTTCAGACAATGTCAGAGGACCCAAGGATATGGAAGCACTGTCATGGAAGTCCAGAGACCTGCGCTCTCTCCACTGCTGTCCAGAGTTACAGTCCTAAAAGAGAAAATCAGAAGAAGAAGAAAAATGAAACAGGATTAATAAGTAGTTTACCACCATGGACATCAAGGGTTAATATTTACCTGCTGATATTTAAAGTTTGATAAAAAATAATGTATCAATGGCACATCCGTAAACCATTATAACTTCTAAACTCACCAGTGAACAGCGATTGCTCGACATAAGGCACAGGTGAACAGCACAGTGCAGGTAAAGCTTGGTGGAGTTTGCAGTGAAGATGAACATCCTGAAGGAGAAACGGCTGGATGTCGAGACGCCGTTCTGCAGCAGCTCCACTGTGTCGTCATTTGGATTGGGACACCTGAGAATAGCAATTATGACAATCAACAAATCAAATTCTTTCATTTAGTTCAAAAGTGATTCTGTAAATCTTTACACAAATATTTCAGGTATAAAACATGGGATATTGTACTTTAGTTTCAAAATACTGAAAGATACAATTCTGAGGCAATGCTAAAAGTTACAGTTACAGTTAAGCCTGAGCTTTAAGGATTCTAAACAGCTTTACTCTCTAACGATGAGATCCCAGCGGAGACTGTAATCAGGATCATTCACAGGTGTAGCCCAACACGTGTCCATCACCAGAGCAAACTGACGGCTGTCCACCCCCTCGACACGAACTTCCACATTCATCTTCTGGTCCAGCTCTGCATCCACTCTACCAGTGAAGGGCCGAGTAAACTCATCATCCTCATATGGAATCATCCGCACCTGATATCTGCCTTCACCAGCCGGGAGGGTCTTGTGCAAAATACTGTTGAAATAATTGACAGATTGTTTTTAAAATTACTGTTTTACAATTACTGGTGCAGCGTGTTAATTTTAGCAGCATCTAGCGCTCAGGTTGCAAATTGCAACCAAAGTTTCAGTCCCCCTCTCACCCCTCCATTTAGAGAAGCTACAGTGGCTGACACAGGACAAAAATGTCATCGTCTAAGACAACAGAGAGTAGCCAGCAATGAGGTTTTTACACTGGTAAATCAAGGAATAATATTTACGTAATTGCTCAATATAACGTTGTTATTGCAAATATTATTGTTACTTGTTCATCATTGTGTCAGTGTTTTATTCACAAGAACATCATAGTGACGCAACGTGCTCTGTTTGTCCTTTAAGTGCTATTGAAGAAACATGGTGGCGACTTTCGTCTAAGGGGACCCATGGTGTGTGTAGATATAAATGGCTCATTTTAAGTTAATAAAAACATAATGATTCATTGTGCTAAGGTCTTCATGCATCTCTGAAAACATAGTTTAAACAACATGATGGGAAAAATGCAATTTGGTGAAATTCTCCTTTAATAAATCAGTACAGTTGAAATCAGAATTTGTATTTGACTCGTACCTCTCCAGTGGGTTGATTTCCACATTCATGGAAAGTGTTTGTGTTTGTGGATAAACACAGCTGAAAGAAAGCTTGAGGATTTTCTTTCTGCTGATGAGACCCTCTGACCTCGGTGCCCCCAGAATAAAGTTACTGTAGATGAAGTGGGTGCCGTTGGCCTGTGAACAACATATATATATATATAAAATATACTTTTTTTTTTTTTTTTAATTTAGCTCAAATAGAATTCGTGTTTCAAAGAATTTTATAAAAGCAACCTTAGAAAAACCCACAAAAAACAGTCAAGTGAAATAATGGTAAATTATATTATTGGTGGAGAATGCGGGCACAAGTCCACTGAATCTTTTTGAGACTTTAAGTGATCTTTAGGGTGGCCTGTTTGGGCCCTCCAAAGAATCAATCTGTAACAAAAGTAAGGGCCCAAAAAAAGGGTGTCCTCCCTAGATATCCTCAAAATCTCAGAAAGATCCTTCAATTGTTTAAACCCAACTCCAACTGCTGGTTTAATCGGGCACTACAAATATTTGGATGGTGTATTTGAATAGATTGTATATAGTTAATCATACCACAAGATTTGTGCCACAGAGGTGTTCATCGTTATCAAAATAGAATTCCACTCTGCCATTCCGGACCGTTCCTCTGCAGCTGGGATCATTGAGGTGCAAGACATCAACTGGAAAACCAGCCTCAAAGAGCTGACAGCGAGACAAAGACATGGAGCCAGAGCTGCTCTCACAGCTTTCTGAGAAATCTGAGAGAAAAATAATAATAATTGTATATATATATAATATATTTTGTGTGTGTGTGTGTGTGTGTGTGTGTGTGTGTGTGTGCGTGTGTGTGTGTGTATTTCGATGTGTATTGTTACTAACCAAAAGAGTCATGATGCTCTCGTCTGTGATGGTCATTTTCACATAAACAGCCGTAAACACCATTTTTCATTCCGCACCTTTCATCCTCAGAGCAGCTGAGTTCAGAACACGGGTTCCTATTAACTAGAAGGAGAAGTTGTTTTGTAAGACATAATTGATTAGTAACCCACATTCATAATCAAACCATTCTCAGTTTTCTTGTTACCCCATCAACAGAAAGAGATTTTATTATAAATGTGCAGATAAGTGTTGCCGATACAAGCTGTTACATTATATTATATTATATCCTTATACTAAACATTCTGGACCCTTGACTGATTATTGCTCATGCTCTAAAGTGAATGCATTTAATTTAATTTTGTTTTTTTTGTTTTTTGTTTTTTTTAGCGAATTAAATGCATTAAAAAGCATTTATAATCAATTCCCCCTCAAGGTCCACTGGTAATATTAGTCAAGGTGTTTGGCATGGTGATCTGTGTTCAATTCTTTACATACGTAATAAAATGTAACATGGATCTGATTTGCTCACATTAAACAATAATCCTCGAGATTGTCATACAAACACGTTACCAATCATTGTGGTTTCAGATGTAGTTTCTGTGGTTGTCTCTGGCGTTACAGTAGTAGAGGTAGTGTTCATGTTCCTTGCATCTGAAAAAAACAATATAACATGAAAACAATGATTTGTTACATAAACAAAGCACATGTAAATATATTTACCTGCACAGTATGCCAAACTGCAGGCAACTGGACTCACAAACTCATAGACATAATAATCTCCTGGACAGGCTTTGACTTTAATGGGATTGGATTGGAAATGGCAGCAGTCATTGTTCCAGTGACCGCAGACGTCTCGAGTGACCACTCCATCCTCAACTGTTGGGTGACCTCCGTTCAGCCAGAGTGGAGCATGAGTGCCACAACTATACTCCTCAACACATGTGTCTGGCATCTGAACACTCTGACCCTGGATGTAGAGACGGTACCAGCCGCTCCAGCTGACCCCAGTGTCACACATTATTTGAGAGGAATGTTGATTGCTGGTTGCTCTCCATGGATCGTCCAGGACATAGTAGTTGTAGCAGGGGTCAACAGGGACAGCTGTTAATATGGACACATTTTAAAAAATATTACATACTTCTGTGTAGTTGTAGTAGTTATGGTATAGAATTGTTCCTACCAGAGCACTCTTTGCTTAAAATCCCAGGCACATTTGTGTTTTAAGTGCAACAAATGTTTTTTGTTTTTTTGTTTTGTTTTTTGAGACAAATGATCAATGAAAGTCCTTCACATTTGGTATTACATACTCTGTGAGCTGTATTATATCCGTCTAACTCAAATTTTACTTTTACTGGGAAATTAATTGGAATATTATGAATTGTTCTACACTTATGTAATCAGTTATACAGAGAAAAAGTTTAGATTTTTTTAAGGGTGTAAGTCAAGACAGTACTTTACCGGTGGTTGTGATTGGTGGAGTAATGTATTCTATGGATGGGATTGTCTCTGATGGTGTAGACACTGATGGGATGGACTGATTTGAGGCTTCTGGCACTAGCAACATATAAAATCAATTTCAGTATTTTTTTTATAACCTAGAAACATAAAAGGCTAAATTACGTATGAGTATATACTCACCAACGCAGTAAGCTGAGCAAAACATTGGCTTGACAAACTCATAAACATAGTAATTTCCAGGACAGGCTTTGACTCTTATAGGGTGGGATGTGTATTCACAGTTGCCAGTCCATGACAAACAGACCTGACGGGTGACCACTCCATCTTCCAGCTGTGGGTGAGGGCCGTTGAGCCACAGTGGATCATAAGTGCCACACATGCCTTGATTTACAAATGATTCTGGCATCTGAGCATTTTGACCATTGTAGAACATCCTATACCAGCCATTCCACTCCACATTATAATCACACATGCCATAGTAGTAATAGTTATTATAGTAATAGTTGTCAGTGGCTCTCCAAGTATCATTCAGACTGGTGTAGTTGTAGCAGGGATCAACGCTTGGGGTGGGGGAAGGAACTGTTATAAAATAATAAAAATTATTTATTGTACACGGAAGCTTAAATATGGCCAAGTCTAAAATTATATTTTAATTGGCCTGAATATGCAGTTGTCATTTGAAAATCTACAATTCAAGGTAAGCAGGTCAAGTATAAAGAATAGATTAACATACAGTACCTGCACAATACACAGGAGCTGGGATTGAGACTGTTGGTCTGGTAAATTTGTAGACATAATAATCTCCAGGACAAGCTTTGACTTGGATTGGTTCAGATCTGTAGCGACTGCCCTGATCATAGCGAGAGCCGTAAATTTCACGTGAAACAACTCCATCTTCTAGCCGAGGATGAGATCCACTAAGCCACAGAGCACTATAACCTCCACATGACATGTAATAAAAAAACCACTCGGGCATCTGGGCATTGGACTCATTGATGAAGAGTCGATACCAGCCGTCCCATTCTATAAGAGTGTCATCATGTCCATTTATATAGCCGTACCAATACCAGTAATTGCGTGTGCTTCTCCAGTAGTTGTCGAGTGTGTTGTAGTTATTGCATGGGTCATAATCTGTGTTAGTGTGACATGATGAGATCAAACAAGGAACATAATAATAATTATGAGATACCACAAACATTTGTACTGTGCATGACAAGGCAAAGTGATGTTACAAGTGATTTTAAAGCTTAGAATCACTGGGAGGAAAAAAAGAACTAGTTACTATTATTATTATTATTACTACTACTACTACTTTATTATATACTGTATACAACTTACTAAACGTGATGTTGGATCCAGTGATTATATTTGGACTCAAAGTGGAAACCACCTGTGAAATAGTGCTGACATCTTATATATAAAAAAAATGAATAAAACAAATTAGTCCATACTGAAATATGTTTTTAATGTTTAAAATAATTGTGGGGAAAAAAATCATGGTACCTGTACAGTATCCTGAACACCCGATTTGTGGTTTCACAAGTTCATAGACATAGTAATTGCCTGGACACGCTTTCACTCTGATGGGTTTTGATTTGTAATAACAGCAGCTGCTCCAATAAGACCCTACACAGACCTCTCTAGTCACCACTCCATCCTCTATCTGAGGATGAGGACCATTGAGCCACAGGTTATAGTATGTGTTACAGCTGAATGAACTAATACAGGTCTCTGACATCTGGATGTTCATTCCATAGTAGAAAAGCCGGTACCAGCCATTCCAGGAGAAAGAGTCATCACAAATGCTGTCTCCACTTTCATTGTTGGCTCTCCAGGGACGATCCAGAGACTCATAGTTGTAGCAGGGATCACTGCTGATGTTGCTGAAAACAACTGAGTTATAAAAGTACAATTAAGATATTGTATGTACATGGAAGACAGTTTAGATTATTACAACCTTAACACAATGATATGTAATTTAGGGATTTTAAGCAATTATATTTGAACTAGTGGAGCACAGTCAGAGCCAAAACAGTTAGTGCACTGCACACCACTGGTTAAAACATCATTTCATTAATCAGTTCATTTAGATCTAATCTATATTGTCTATTAAACAGAGCATTAACTCTGAAAACTGATATAAATGGGAAAAACAATCAAAGAAAAAATTGCACCTGCACAATATGAAGGCATGTAGATGGACATATCTGGCTTGACAAGTTTATAGACGTAATAAGCTCCTGGACAGGCTTTGACTTGGATGGATGTAGATCTGTAGTCCTCACACTGGCTAGACCACATATAACTTCCTAAAACTTCACGGGTCACCTCTCCATCCTCAAGAGATGGATGAGAGTCGTTGAGATACAGCGCAGTGTAACCGCCACATCTCATATTACTCACACACCACTCAGACATCTGGGCACTTTCTCCATTCAGATACAGCCGATACCAGCCACTCCATTCAACCTGGGTGTCATCATGGCTATAGTAGTTATATGAGCTTTGCCTTATGTCTCTCCAGTATTCATCAAGAGTGCTATAGTTATAGCATGGATCAGAGATGGACATTGTAGTTTCTAAAAGAATAAAGACAAAAACAGAATTGTTATATGGTGAGAACAATATATGATATACTCTGTATTCACTGATAACACTTTAGTTTAGGAACCAGTTCTCACTATGAACTATAGTAGTTGCTTATTGGGATGCATACTGTATATTTATCATATTGGCTGTTTTTATTAGTACTTATAAAGCACATATTTAGCATGGCCATATTCTACATCCTTAAACTCATCCAGTACCTAAATTATTGTATTGTATATGTATTTGTTTTAGAAAAACAATAACAAAACATTACAGTAAGTTATCTTACAACTGTCTGAAAGAGAAGAAAGTTGGACAGTTAACTATAGATGGATGAGACTGAATAACAATGCAGGATATCATAAATAACAAATAAAGATTTACAACATATATTTGTTACAATATATTTGTTCCTAATCAGATTTGAATAGTTTGGGCATAGGTTAGGTCTCAGTTATTTCTATGAATATTGTTTGCATGATATAAACTTCTGAGTAAACCTCTAAAACATGTAAGGAATGTAATTTCATACTTGGACAAAGAAGGTATGCATTTCCTTAAACATTTTTGTCTCTTTTTGGTTAATGCTACACGAGATTAAAACACTAGAACTGAACACTGATTACTGTCAGACTTCTGAAATAGCTCATCGCTTGAATTAAGATTATAATCATTTAAGTTTAAAACACAGCCACCTCAGAATCAGACCTTAGCACTTCTTTTTACTTTGAGATCTTTCTGAGGTTAAATACAGATTTAAAACCATAACAATAAATATTTTAGTAGCTATGATACTGTTTTTTGAAATCGCATATTTGCATAGTAATGACAGGAAACACTGGCATCTAACAATGCCTTGGTGAAAAAAACAGTTCATCTTAAAAAAATAAACCATATACAAAAACCCAAATAGTTATGGAACAAGCATATGATTGTTCTGCTGTCAATCATAGATCACCCCACCTGTTACTCCACCCACTTCACCTGTTCATCATTACCAGCTCATTATCTGCATGCATAACCAGCTTGCTTCAGTCACTCTTAACCAGATCCTTCTAGTCTTCTTAGGTTGTGGGTCCCCGACATTAACGACAATGCATTTCTGTTCTCAATTCCACTGAGATCTGCCTGATTTTTAAAAAGCGTCTGTATTGAGATTTAAGGGTAGCTCTTTATTTTACAGTCCTGTTCCCCATGTACATACTATGTACTTATTATAGTAATTACAATAACTGTGTAATAACTAGGTACTAACCCTAAACCTACCCCGAAACCTAACCCTACCCCATGTATTAACCCTGTATTACCAGAACTTTCTTAGATAAATACACTGTAAGTACACTATAAGTACACGTTAGTACACGTATTGTAAAATAAAGTGCAACCCATTTAAGCCTGTTCAGTCTGTTTCTGCCTCTTTTTGGGACAGTTTTGAGATTTAATGTAAATTACAAGAAATAAGATCACAGCTGTAAGAATTATTTATTTTATTTGTATTTTTATTTATTATGGAAAACGGCAGTTTGACGTTATTAATTGGTTTATTTTGCTACATTAACTGACTGACACTTACTGCTGTTGATGATGAGTCTGACAGGCCATAAACCTGATGTTGTCGTCTGCTTCTGTCAGTTTTAGCCCCATCGTGTCATTCTAATTATTCCTCATTTATGTGGAAACTAATTAAATACTAGGCTACTTTATGCTCTGCACAGACCCAACACATCTAAATTGTGTATAAACTTGGAATTCTGAATAAATAGAATTTAGAATTACAGAATTTCAACCCAGTTTCTTTTGGAGTCTGCTTTCAATATAAGACTACACATCTTTCATTTCGACATTTGTAATGAAAAACAAAGGATGGAAAGAAGAAGTAAAGAAGTGAAAGAATGATCGTACTGTACCTGATGTTTGTCCACTAGTTATTTCACCTGTTAAATAAACAAAATAAACATTAGGATATGATAATGGCAAAGAATTTTGTCATTTTAAATACAGACTGTAAATCACTCACCATTAATCAGCAGAAGTGACACACACAGTAAGATCAGAAACCTCATTGTGATAAACGGCAACTCCTGCACCTGCACACGGATATACAGTACAAATATACACGGTTTCCTGTGCTCACTATTTTAGATTTTTTTTTTCATGTATTGTTCAAATTTGAAGTATGTATGAAAGTATATATAAACCACTACAGATATAATACATATTAAACAAACCTTATATAGAATTAATAATTTATATCCATAAAAAGCCAATGATATAAACAGTATTTTGAGCTCAACAAGGCAAAATGAAGACTTCTTTACCTGAGATCAAATGCTGCTGCAGAGCAAACTCAGGGAGATTCTCTCTTCAGCAGCTGAACACAGTGATGCTGAACTGTAGGTATCAAACTCGTATTAATACCTTGGGTAATAGCTGTGGGTGTACCATTACTGGAACCAGAAACAACAACAACAACAAAAAAACATTCCAAGGATTCCAAACCAGTTTTTATTTTCTTTTTTAATTGTGGTGAATATATTTGTCCTTTCTGTTTCTTTGTATGCACCTTTCATTCAGAAAGACATTCTTTTTACTCCATGCACAAATAGATGTGAATGTAAGCTGGAATGATGGCGAGTCAGTTTTCAAAAATACCTCCTTAAAAACTCCTGGGTAAGCCAAAGGTGAATTTAAAGAAATATGCTTATTAACTGAACAACATAACAATTTAAAACTTTCATAAAATTTAAAAACTTTCACCCTTTCCACTCCATCATACGAATACATCATTTGCATCTATTTTAAATGCAAACAATGGTCAGTAATATGGAGTAGATTATATGTCAAACCAACAAGGTCATAACAGCAATGCAGAAATCTGTATCAATTGATTTTTATAAGGTAACAAATGTACCCTTAAATAAATTGTTATGCCCTTTGAAGCAGCTGGGACAGCACAATACTCAGCGGGTTAACACAAAATGAATTGGTTTCTAATAATTTGCAACAATAAAGGGAAACAACAGAGAAACATCAGCAAATAATATTCATTAAACTTGATTTACAGCGATTGTATAGAATAAGGATAATGTTCCATGGTTTGATCATTTAAACTAAAGTAAAGAAATGCCTGTTCTTTAGGAGTGTGAACACTTTATATTTATTAGAGATTAGCAGGAGCTCATTATTTATCAAAAATATTTATGTTTATGTGTCCTAGAAGAAAATTCTCATATGGAACTGTACATAATTATATACATGTAGAAGGAACCTTAAGGTTCCTAACCTTTTTTAGGAACCTTTAAGACATGTGTTGTAAATAGAGAAAGAAACTCTAAAATGTGCAAGTTGCTCTTTCTTTGATGTGGATGTGTCATTGTTGATGTAGCTTTCTTATTACATTGTATTTACTAATACTGTTCTTTTTTCAATGTGCTTTTCACATATGCAGAAAATACAACAACACATCCATTCTCTAAACTACAGCATAGTGTGACTTCATCACATGAGAAGTACCGTGTGTGTTTTGTTTTTTGTTTAGTCAAACTCGATAGTCTGGTTTTTTATACATTGCACGACATCATTCAAAATGATCAGGTCAAATTTAATCAAAAGATTCTGCAGAATGGCACAAAAGCTTTTGTGTGTTTAGGGCAAATCAATATTTTTAATCCATAGATGAACCCCAGCCCTACAACAATTTACATTCTTAAATTGATCATATAGTAACACATTTGGTAGGAATATATTCACAATCTACATTTAAATCTTTCAGCAACCCAGCAGCACACAACATAGTCACTGTCCACTGACAGAAACTGGTCTGACATCAAATGATGCTTTAGCCTCTGTCTCACTGGAAAAGTCAATGCAGCATTACTGCAGGTCTCTGAGCATGCATTTTCAGGAACTTTACTGCGAATTTGGTGAGAAGTAGGAATACTTTATCATATCAGTATCAGATGACTTTTTCAGACATGATCTTATGCAAACATTTGTGTCACTCTGTTCTACTCAGCTCTTTCATTTCAGTTTCACTTTATCTTCTTGAACTAAGAACAATACGAGATAAATTTTGTTTATTTAAGAACTGTCTGAACCTCGCCTCGTATTACAAAAGAACAATTCAACCAGTGCTGCAACATTCTTCAAAACCTTAGAAATTACATTTGAAACACACTTCTCAAACTTTATTATATGGTACCAACAACATTGAAAAGAAATGACTAAAGATATTAAAAAGATATACTACCAATAATGGATTTACGTATTTAATATATCACACTAGCTTACACTTGGTCCACATGTGTCTCCCCTGCTTTCTTTATCTTTCAGAATTTTCTGTAAGACTTTAAAACTCTACAGATATCACCAACAGCAAAAGTCACTCATGTCCAGATAGTTTTATTCATTTTGATGACATTAATGAACATACATGAGGGAGTTTTGCATGTACAGTATTTATGCCGCACAGGTCAAGGGTGGTGTGGAAGCAGCATTATATAAAGCAAAGATCATATAGATTTAGAATAACTAATGGAGTGATAAATTGCTACTATGATAATTCAATAATGCAATAATTCCAAAAGATCAAATTAAATCTTTTTTGTCGTCCTGACTGGACTGCCTCTGTCCTGACATTTTTCATTCATTTTTTTTTTTTTTTTTTTATATACAGCACAATAAAACAACAATGATTGACCATTGTGCTGAACAATATAGTTTAGAACATAGAAATACATAAAATGGTAAGACAAGACAAACAAAGAAATAATAAACTACTGTTGGTTCATACACTAAAAGCCATCGCAAAGAGACATTTTATCCTATCTGTCAGATTGACCTACCAGGGTTTACTGCGTGTTTGCATACAATATTGTATCCTTTTTCTCATACTGAACAACAATATTTAATGTATCTGCATTGCTGTAAGGGTAGGTTTAGGGATGGGGTAGGTGTAGACTTTAATAAAACTCAATCAAATGGATAGAAGAAAAAAAATTATTGTTGGTTTCCTGTAGCTGTAACTCTTATAGGTACAACTGTGAATATTTTTAGCTACAGAGGAGGGGTGTAACAACTTTATCACTTTTTTAGGAAAAATATAGATAACATCCACTTTGTCCTAACCATTTCCCCTGTCTTGTTTTTCCCAACTGTTGACCCACAGCACGGGATTTCCCAACATCTCTGCTGTTTCTCTGACATCTCACAGCAAGCGGTTGAGAACATTATTACAAAGGTGAAACCATCCACTTGTGCTCTGGACCCCTTTCCCACATCCTTGGTAAAATCTAACCTCTGTGTTATAAGTCCCCTGATCACCAAGGTCATCAATATCTTCCTCCAGGCTAGTCATGTTCCATCTGCATTGAAAACTGCTGTCATCAGACAACTTCTCAAAAAACCCACCTTAGACCCAGAAGTCCTTGACAACTACAGGCCTATCTCCAACCTTCCATTCCTTTTCAAAGTGTTGGAAAAAGTAGTAGTTGTGCAGCTTCTGGTCCATTTAAAACAAAATAAATTGTTTGAGAAATTCCAGTCTGGTTTTCACTCTACCACAGGGTAACAAATTACCTACTGATGATGGCAGACGCTGGCACCCCATCTCTCCTTATCCTACTGGATTTGAGCTCAGCATTTGACACTGTGAACCACAACATTCTCCTTCATCATCTGCACTTCACCATTGGTCTCTCTGATTCTGTGTACAACTGGTTCTCATCTTACCTCACTAGGAAAACTGAGCATCTTGCCTTTGGAGAGGCTAAATCCTTGGCACACAATGTCACCTGTGGTGTCCCTCAAGGCTCAGTGCTCGGCCTCTTCATGTTTATCCTTTACATTCTCCCCCTCGGTCATGTAATCAGCCGGCATTATCAATTAAATGTATTATTACTATTATTATTTGTGAAATGGGTATGAACCCTATCTCTAATACAACAATTTATAGTTGCCATAATTTTGCCAAGACATGTTCCTGGATAAACATCTTTTTATGTTGCTGGATCAACAATATTGTCCAAAAATATAGATTTAACCCGATCCCAACCCTAAACTAACCCTTCCCATGCTTTATTCCTAAAATCAGTGGGAAATGATTAACAAGAGCAAAGAAGCACCTACCCCTGATTGTAAGTTATATCTCAATTCTGATTGGTTGAATGGAATGTTGATCCAGGATCAACAAGGACAAGGACAAATTTGGATGGAACAAATCTTTCAGCATGTCAATATCACACAACAGGGTCACTGTCCAATGACATCACATACTGACTGTCCACTGACTTTTGATTAAATTTAGCCCAATAATTTAATTTTCATAATTATAGAGAACATCAAGATACTGTATATAAACTTGCAAAAGTCTGCATGTTAATAGAAGACTGTTAGGACATGATCTAATGCAAAAATTTGCGTCACTCTGTCCTACCCAGCTCTTAAGTTTCAGTTTCTCTTCACTTTCTTGAACTGAGAACTAGAAGAATAATACAAGAACAATTTGTCAATTTGAGCACTGTCTGAACCTCACCTCATCTTGCATAAGAGCAATTCAACCAGTGCTGCAACATTCTTTAAAACCTTTAGAAATTCTCACACTGAAGTAGCAGTGAAGTGCCAACATCATGGAAAACCCATTTTATGAAAGATGGTATTGTACCTACAAAATGAAAAAATAGTTTATTTAGGTTTTTTTTTTTTTTTTTATTCTCTGATTAAAATGTTAATAGCTAAACATTTTTTCTTGGGAACAACTTGTAAATTAATTTCACTGTGTTTAACCTAAATTCTAAATTCATTCTAAAGCATTACTTTACAATCTAATTAAACAATTTAGTTTGATAATATCAATGGGTCAAAAAATTAAATTTACTGTAATGTACAATTGATGTCTTCATGTAAACGGTCATTGTCTCACTGACATGTGAGGGACTAACTTTACCCCTTACTTTCCATGGTGTACAATGGCCAGATAATTGTTAGAAAGTCTGCTATATTGTGCCAAGATGGCGACGGCCTGCTCCACCCACTTCGCACTTCAATAACACTCTTCAGGAATCTATGGGGGATGTCATGGACACTACGTCCATGTTTTTGTACAGTCTATGACTGTAACACATCTGCTTTAGTAAAATAAGATAAATGTAGTAAATAATTCATGTAAATTGTTTGTTTTTATGCTTGTAGGAAAATAGACAAAGTCCGCATGAAACAAGGAAATAAAAACCCAAAACCAGTGTGGCATCAGTGTCACATTCATTAAAATCCCACTAAAAGTGTGTGTGTGTGTGTGTGTGTGTGTGTGTGTGTGTGTGTGTGTGTGTGTGTGTGTGTGTGTGTGGGTGTGTGTGTGTGTGTGTGTGTGTGAGTGTGTGTGTGTGTGTGTGTGTTTTAATAAAAGAGGCTGAAGACACTCATCAGAGGAGAAAGTAACAGCATCAGAGAAGCACACAGAGAAGAAGCCTGAGACACCTTCACTTGCTCTGGGAGCCACTTATCTGTGAACAAGGAATATAATGCAATGACGTGAACTGTAATGTTTTGACAGTGGAAATCTTTATACACCTTTATTTACAAATGATTAAAATAAATGAAATGTTCACCTGTAATCTCTTCAGACATCGTCAGAGGACCCATGGATATGGAAGCACTGTCATGGAAGTCCAGAGACCTGTGCTCTCTCCGCTGGTGTCCAGAGTAACAATCCTAAAAGAGAAAAAGGCAAAATATATCTGTGTAAAAATCATTGAAAAAAATGAATGATAAAGGAGTGCACAAAATCTCCAGCAGAGGACAGCAAACCTAACCACTAGGGACACATTAAGGGCTTATATTAAGTGTTTGATCAAAGATCAAAGAGTTTATAAATGGCAGATTCGTAAACCTTCACATATTCAAAACTCACTGAGGAGCAGCGATTGCTCGACATAAGGCACAGGTGAACAGCACAGTGCAGGTAAAGCTTAGTGGAGTTTGCAGTGAAGATGAACATCCTGAAGGAGAAACGGCTGGATGTCGAGACGCCGTTCTGCAGCAGCTCCACTGTGTCGTCATTTGGATTGGGACACCTGAGAATAGCAATTATGACAATTAGTATTTATTTTTTTTTAATCATTCAATACACAAATGCATTGCATTTACCAAAATATGTAATTTTTGCATTAGTTCTGAAAGACAAAGTAAAATATCATGCAATCATAAAAGTTATATATTGAGTTATTTAATCTGTGTGCAAATGAAAATGCTTTTCAAAATGTTACAGTTAGTTAAGCAAAAAGCAGAGTTTTACTCTGTGTCGATGAGATCCCAGCGGAGACTGTAATCAGGATCATTCACAGGTGTAGCCCAACACATGTCCATAATTGAGGCAAACTGACGGCTGTCCACCCCCTCGACACGAACTTCCACATTCATCTTCTGGTCCAGCTCTGCATCCACTCTACCAGTGAAGGGCCGAGAAAACTCATCATCCTCATATGGAATCATCCGCACCTGATATCTGCCTTCCCCAGCCGGGAGGGTCTTGTGCACAACACTGTTGAAATGTTCAAGATGTATAATTTTCACACTGCAAATTTTTATACTGCTTAACTACTGTTGCTTAAAAGATTCCAACCTCTCCAGTGGGTTGATTTCCACGTTCATGGAAAGTGTTTGGGTTTGAGGATAAACACAGCTGAAAGAAAGCTTGAGGATTTTCTCTCTGCTGATGAGACCCTCTGACCTCGGTGCCCCCAGAATAAAGTTATTGTAGATGAAGTGGGTGCCGTTGGCCTGTGGACCACAGATATATTATTTGAACATGTCAATCATTTAATTTCACTCAATAAAGGAAAAGTTCACAGATTTTCATGTCCGTATGAAAATGAATAGTGTCTACTCTGTCTTTGAGGAGAGAGCCTTTGCCAGCGTTCCCCACACTGCTGGATTTGGCGGAGGGAATGGAGACGGGTCCCTATCTCCTTTCCACTTCCGCCAGATCCGGCACCCATTCTCTGTAGTCAGAAGCAGCTCTGCGGTTCCTTCCACCCAGGGAGAGGGATCGACACTCTGCCTCTCTTCCTCCGAGGAGGTCGATGTGGAGTCAGTCGACAGGGATTTGCCAATCCATTCACCACAATTTGAGGAGCTCTTAGAGGTGGTTACTCGCGCGGTGGCCAAATTAAGCATTGAATGGCCCGCCAAGAAAACAACTGAACCGCAGCGAAGCAAGCTCGATGAATGCTTCCTGCGGGTGAATCAACCACCTCCTAGCCGGGGCCTTCCATTCTTTTGAGATCTGCACAAAGAAATAGCCAGATTGTTGAAACGCCCATTTTCAGCCTGCCTCTACATCCCCTCATCAGATTACTATGGCCATGTGGTGGGGGTGGGAGAGCACAGCTACAGAGCTCGCAAGCTATCTGTCCCCTGGAGCCCCATCGTCTCTGAAGGCCCCGGCGTTGCCCTCCAAGCTGCTCAGAACAACCTTTGGTATGCGACAGCAGGGCAGGCTGGTACATGTCTGCACACCATGGCGGTGTTACAGGCGTACCAAGCCGACCTGCTTAAAGAGCTAGACAAGGGAAAGGAGATCAAGTCCCATGATATCTCTGAGCTAAGAAGGACTGCTGATCTCTCCCTCCGCGCCACCAAGGAGACGCCAGAAGGTCAGGGCTTCAGAGGGCAGCCTCTGCTGGTGTAGAGCGCTGTACACCACAGTACACAGTGCCCGTCTTGCCTCAGCGCACTCTGGGGGCAGCGGTCCCAAGCAAGCCTTGTTCTCAGTATCTTCTGCCCATGCGGTATTTCATAGTTCCAAAGAAGGATGGGGGGTTGGGTCCGATCATAGATCTGCGGGTTTTAAATCGATCAGTTATGAGACTGAAGTTCAAAATGCTCACGATCACGCATGTTGTAGCTCAGATAAGGTCCGAGCACTGGTTTGCCATTATAGATCTCAAAGATGCATACTTCCACACATCCATCCTTCCACAAGACAGGAAGTTTCTGATTCAGATTCTTGTGTGGTCCCAGGACAAACTACTCTCATTAAGAGCAGTATATATTCCTGTGAAACTAAATATGGGAGCAGACATACTGTTGAGGCAGGGGCTGAGGCCTGGGGAATGGAAGCTTCACCCCGAGGTGGTGAAGCAGATATGGAGAGTTTTTGCAGAGCTCAAGTAGACCTCTTTGCTACTCAAGAGACATCACAGTGTCCCCTTTGGTTCTCTCTAGTTCATCCAGCTCCTCTGGGACTGGACGCTATGGTACAGACCTGGCTGAGGTTTCGTCTGTACGCCTTTCCCCCCTATTGCTCTGCTCCCGGGAGTTCTGGTGAGAGTACGCCTGGACGGGGTCCGTCTGTTGTTAGTAGTCCCGTTCTGGCCGGGCCGAGTATGGTTCGCAGATCTGGTCTCGCTCCTCGATGGGGAGATACCGATCAGGACAGACCAACTCTCACAGGTGCAGGGCACAATAATTCACCCTCGCCCGGAGTTGTGGAAGCAGTGGGTGTGGCCCCTGAGAAGGCACAACTCATAGTATCCGGTCTCTCAACCGAGGTTGTTGAGACCATCCTCCAAGCCAGAGCTCCCTCAATGAGGAAACTGTACACCCTGAGGTGGAAACTCTTCACCTCATGGTGCAGAGACCACCAGCTTGACCCAGCAAACTGCCCAGTTGGTACAGTTTTGGAGTTTCTACAAGCCAGGCTCTCTGCAGGGTTGACCCACTCCATGGTGAAGGTTTACGTGGCAACCACTGCGGCCTACCACGCCCTTCTTGATGGCCAGTCTCTGTGAAGACACCTCCTAGTTGCATGTTTCCTCCGTGGTGTGCTGAGGCTGAGACTTCCAGTACGGTCCCGTATTCCCCCGTGGGACTTGGTTGTGGTGTTAGAGGCTCTTTGCAAATCTCCATTCGTGCCGATTCAAGATATCTCAGACAGACATCTGACACCTTTCTGTTGGCCATTACCTCTCTGAGTTGAGTAGGAGATTTACAGGCCCTCTCAGTGGCCCCTACCTATCTTGATTTTGCACCTGGCATGATCAAAGCATTCATATACCCTCGAGCGGGATATGTTCCTAAGGTTCCCTTTATCACACCACAACCTGTAGTGCTGCAGGCCTTCTGTCTTACTCCCTTTCGGGAGCCCAACCAAGAGAAGCTAAATTGTATGTGTCCAGTTCGAGCGCTGGACGCATACGTCCACAGAGCTGCCCTGTCTGAGAAAAACAGACCAGTTTCTTGTATGCTACGGTCCCCCCTAGAGGGGTTTTCCTACTTCTAAGCAGACTATTAGTCGTTGGATAGTCAAGACTATCAACACCACCTATGAGTCCTCTGGTCGTTCCCCACTGTCGGGAGCCAAGGCTCACTCAACATGGGGTATGGCTGCCTCCAAGGCCTTTCTAGCAGGTGTGTCCATGCTGGACATCAGCAATGCTGCGGGGTGGTCCATGCCTTCTACTTTTGCAAGATTCTATGGCTTAGACATGCAAGTCACTCCAGGCACTTCAGTCCTCTCGTCCTAAGCTGTGCTCTTCAGATACACACTAGGCAGGGGTTTGGTAATCTGGCAGCGTGGGTACTCGTTCCCCGTAGTGCTTCGAAGCAGCTCGAGTTCCTGAAGAGGAACGTCTGTAGGTTATGTATGTAACCCTAGTACCTCGAGGGAACGATACGCTGCATCAAAGTACTACGGGGAATGCAAATCCCCAACCTTTATTTAATGCCACAACCTTTTTAATCTGTTTTAGTTTGTCAAGGAGCACAGCTCTTTTTAAATATGCCTTTATATTACATAAAAATGCAAGTTTCCTTCTTTGTACAATAGAATAGCTTTGTGAATTAGTCTCTTGTGAACATTATATTTAAATTTGTCAAAAGCTCTTTACATGATAGAGATTTTCTTTATTCTTTTTCTAACAAGGTTGAGATCATATGGATTTTGTTAGCATGTACTGTATGTAATACATCCTACCACAAGATTTGTGCCACAGATGTGTTCATCGTTATCAAAATGGAATTCCACTCTGCCATTCCGCACCGTTCCTCTGCAGCTGGGATCATTGAGGTGCAAGACGTCAGCTGGAAAACCAGCCTCAAAGAGCTGACAGCGAGACACAGACATGGAGCCAGAGCTGCTTTCACAGCTTTCTGAGAAATCTGAGAGAATTAAAAACATCCAAAACATTGCCAGAAGCATTAATGATTACTAAATAAATACAGAAAATGCTATATTATTATTATTGTAGAATAAGTTTCACCAAAATAATCTGGTCTGGTCTGATTCTTGCTACACAAACAGCCATATACGCTGTTTTTCTCTCCACACCATTCATCCTCTGTGCAGTTGAGTTCAGCACAGGGATCTGAAAGTGAGAACCAAAGATGAATGAATGAAATGAAAAAAGTTAATTAGGGGCATAAATTGTGTTTCAGTGTAACTCTTTTATAAATTAATGGCAAACACATCTGTCAGAGTGTGTTTAATGTGATTCTTACTAATCTTTTATTAATTTTGTACACCCTTGTGTCATAAATTGTACGGTATACTGATACTTTACCAGTGGTTGATGTCTCGTTAAGGCCTCCAATATCTGATTTAAAAAAAGAAATAAAACAAAAACATTCCTGTTAATGACACTAATTTTAGTTAATGACCAAAGTGTTTGTGGTTAAAGTATATATACCTGCACAGTAAACTGTACAAAATGGTGTCTTGACAAATTCATAAACATAGTAATTTCCAGGACAGGCTTTGACTCGTATCGGGTGGGATTTGTAACCACAGCAGTCACTCCATGTGGAAGCACAGACCTGACGGGTGACCACTCCATCTTCCAGATGTGGATGAGATCCGTTGAGCCACAGTGGCTCATAACTGCCACACATGCCTTGATTAACACATGATTCGGGCATCTGGGCATTTTGACCATTGTAGAACATTCTGTACCAGCCATTCCACTCCACATTAAAATCACACATGCCATAGGCGTAATAGTTACTATCATAAGGGTTATTTGTGGCTCTCCAAGGGTCATCAAGAATGGTGTAGTTGTAGCAGGGATCAACAATTGGGATGGTGAATAATACTATCATGAAGAATAAGAGAGAGAACATTACATATTGCAGACTAAATGGGTTAATATGAAAACCTCAAGATAAGTATTTATAAAAATAAAATAAATAAATAAAAATAAATGAAAGTACCTGCACAATACACAGGAGCTGGGATTGAGACTGTTGGTCTGGTAAATTTGTAGACATAATAATCTCCAGGACAAGCTTTGACTTTAATTGGTTCAGATTTGTAGTAACTGCACTGATCATAGTGAGAACCAAAAACTTCACGAGTAACAACTCCATCTTCTAGCTGAGGATGAGATCCACCAAGCCACAGAGAACTAAAACCTCCACATGACATGTAAGACATACACCATTCAGGCATCTGAGCATTTGATCCATTAATGAAGAGCCGATACCAGCCATCCCATTCAACACGAGCGTCATCAAGTCCATTTATATAACCGTACCAATACCAGTAATTGAATGTGCTTCTCCAGTGGTTGTCGAGTTTGTTGTAGTTATTGCACGGGTCATAATCTGTGTTAGTGAGATCAGAAAAAAAATCTATAATATTTCAGTGAAGAACTTCACAAGAGCAAATATGAAAATATCATACACAACAACAATCATGAGACAGAGATTCTAAAAGCAGTGCTGAAAGCATGAGGTTCCATTTGTGCCAAAATTCTGTCGACATGCTGTCTGTCTATGCTACGTGTCGTCTCAACTTACTCCTTTCATCTGTCCTTGTCGTTTGACTGTGTCGTCTTGCGTGTCAATGCTGCATGTGTCATTATCATGTGTTTTTTCATTCTTTCGTTTCTATGCGTCTTTTCCCTCTGTCGTTATTATCTGTCGTCTTCCATGTCTATGCTATGTGTCGTTTCTATGCGTCATTTCCGTCTGTCGTTACTATTACTACGGTGTACATTTTAGGACAACCTCAGACCTCATTAAATGAAAAGGCGTCATGCCTCAGACTAAAAGGCTTCAGTCATCGGACAAAATGGCATTGCGACTCGGGCTGAATAGCTTCAGGTCTCAGGAAAACGACATCAGGTGTCAGGTCTCATACAATTAGGCGTATGATGAAACAGACTCAGACAAAAAGTCATAAGACGAAACAGACTAAGTGGAGTATCACGTTGCCCCGCCCCATGTGAGGTCACATGCACGCCGTTCAGAGGAAGTGGTATATAATGGTTGATTGATGGCAAAAGGAGCTAAGCAGTGTCTGATTTATTATATTTTAAAAGTTTTTTTTTTCAAATGCTACACTAATTAAGTTATATAGAGAAGAGAACATGCATTTCGAGAGTCATGTATGCACGTTTAAAAAGTTAGTTAGCCATATTGCAACCAGCGAGCTTTTTATTTTATTTTAAGTAGTTAAATTACCCTTGCGAAAAATAACCATGGTTTTACTATATATATATACATATATATATATATATATATATATATATATATATATATATATATATATATATATATTCTCCTGTGGCGAACACCAGCTTATATAGCCAGAACGCAATACTCCACCTGAGTCCATTTCGTATGATGCCTAATTGTATGAGACCTGACACCTGACGTCGATTTTCCTGAGAGCTGAAGCTTTTCAGTCGCGATGGCATTTTGTCCGATGACTGAAGCCTTTTAGTCTGAGGCATGATGCCTTTTCATTTAATGACTGAGGCCTGAGGTTGTCCTAAAATGTACACCGTAGTAATAGTAACGACAGAGGGAAACAACGCATAGCAATGATGCATAGCATAGACATGGAAGACGACACATAGTAACGACAGAATGAAAAAACACATAGTAATGACACATGCAGCATTGACACGCAAGACGACACAGTCAAACGACAAGGACAGATGAAAGGAGTAAGTTGAGACGACACGTAGCATAGACAGACAACATAATTTTGGCACAAATGGAACCTCATATGAAAGCACATGCATAGAAATAGCTATTTATTTAGCTAAAGTGAATGTGATTAGCTTTAATAACCCTTATATATCAATTCATATACTTGTGTTACAACTTACTTAAAGTGATGTTGGATCCAGTGATATTATCTGAACTTACATAGGACACCACCTGTGAAATGTTGTTGACGTCTAAAGAAAAAAAGAAATTATGAGTGAAATCATCTCAAAATTGTATAAGATTTTTTTTAAAGTGGGAAAAGCACTTTACCTGTACAGTATCCTGAACACCAGAATTGTGGATTAACAAGTTCATAGACATAGTAATTGCCTGGACACGCTTTCACTCTGATGGGTTTTGATTTGTATTCACAACAGCTGCTCCAATAAGACCCTGCACAGACCTCTCTAGTCACCACTCCATCCTCTATCTGAGGATGAGGACCATTGAGCCACAAGTTATAGTATGTGTTACAGCTGAATGAACTAATACAGGTCTCTGACATCTGGATGTTCATTCCATAGTAGAAAAGCCGGTACCAGCCATTCCAGGAGAAACGTTCATCACAAATGTAATCTCCACTTTCATTGTTGGCTCTCCAGGGACGATCCAGATACTGATAGTTGTAGCAGGGATCACTGCTAATGCTGCTGAAAGCAACTGTGATGGACCAGTGTATATATTTAGTAAATATTTAAAAAATAATAATGATGGTGTGTTGTGAAATGCCTTCAAACACTTTTTGTGTAATTGATAACAACAACCACATATGACGATATTACAATTGAATTAAAGCTTAATTAAATACTTTTTCCTAATTTAGGTCACATTTAAGGGCCAAACATAACTCATTCATGATGAAAATGTTTGTATGTTTGTTTAAGGAGCCCAACATAAGAACTTCTGAAAACTCAACATAATATATTTTTTTTAATATTAGCGGTAATAGTCTGTTTAACACAGACCTGATTGATTTGTCTGATCAACCATTCTACTGATTCTGTTTTAAATAGAAATTTTGTTAAATAAATTGAATAGTATTAAGCGTATAGCATAACTGTAAATATATAATTTAAATTTTTTTACAATCTTTTGTAAAGAGATCCTAGAACTGCACCTGCACAGTATGTTGGTCTGTATATCGATACATCTGGCTTGACAAATTTGTAGATGTAATAATCTCCTGGACAGGCTTTGACTTGGATGGATGTGGATGTGTTGAAGCCACACTGGTACCCATTCGTTCCCAAGACTTCACGGGTCACCACTCCATCTTCAACTCTTGGATGAGAACCGTTGAGATACAGTCCAGTGTAACCACCACATCTCATATTACTCACACACCACTCAGACATCTGGGCACTTTCTCCATTCAGATAAAGCCGATACCAGCCACTCCATTCAACAAGGGTGTCATCATAGCCAGTGTCCAGATATTGCCATATGTCTCTCCAATAGTCATTGAGAGTGTTATAATTATAGCATGGATCAGAGCTGGAAGTTGTAAGTTCTATTAGAATAGAGTGAAGACAATCACATAATCAAATTCTCTCTTACTACCTCTTGTTAAACATCAATGGCATCAGAGGCCAAATAAACTAAGAGAAACCAACAAAATGTAATAAAAGGAAAGGTCAATTTGTTGCTTGTCAAATTGTAGGTGGCTCAGGCAAACTGTATCCAGTATATTTCTACATCTCTGTGCATTTAAACTTTCAAAATGGCATTACACAGTAAAGTATTTTGTGTATAAGCTATGTTGGGAAATGTTACTTTTAAAAGCAATGTGTAACAATACTTATGAACCTGGTGGTCGATGAACCTCCGTTTATTCACCACCAGAGGTCATCATCCCCAACACAGACACTCACACTACACAGTACATCCTGGACTACATTTCCCATGCTCCATTTCACCAATATCATTCACCTGATAACATACACCATGCACCTGAGACCAATCACACACATACAGATCATCAGACAAGCTTTATAAGCATTGGTCTTCCCCTCACACACTGCCGAGTATTGTTCTGCATATATCCCTTTCCTTGTGATTGCAAGCCATTCCGTGTGTATGTATTCATAGTCTTTAGTTTTCATAGTCTTGTGTCAGTTTATTGTTTTCATAGTCTAGTCTTTTCCTAGCCCCCCTTCTCGTGTTTTAACAGAGATTACCCCTCTTGTCTACCCCTCTGGATATTGTTCAGTCATCGAAGACCCATGCTTGCCCTAGGATTATTCTTGTGTCTTTTAATCTATATACCTGTTTGCCAGTGTTTAACCCATGCCTGTTATCACCTCGCCTCGCCCGATAAAAGCTTGCACATGGATACTCATGTCTCGTCAGCCCTGTGACAACTAAGTTAAATGTTAAATGTTAAGTAACATTATGGAATATAACTCTTCATGAGACTCTCCTCCAGAGTTCAGGTATCACACATGCGGGAAACCATCTAACCCAAATGCTTCATTTTATTTTACAAAAGTGCTTAATAGTTGCTTTGATTCAAAGATTTATAAAAGTCATAAATCTTGGATTAGATGTGCAAATTGTTGATTTTATGTAGGGGACAAAATGCAACAGATTGGGCTGAATTTCACAGACAGAACTGTTTAAAAAATAATAATAATGAAAAAATGTAAAAACAACAAACTTGATTGATGTAACAATTTTTACATTATTAAACGGAAAACATGGGCTTAAACAGGAATAAAGTTAAAGACTGTAATTTAAGTCGACTATAAATTGAAAAATTATTGTACCTGTATGTGGAATGATGGTTGCACCATTTATTATTTCACCTGTTAATCAAAATTCAAGCATAACAACTAAATTTTTTGTTAGGACACATTTAAAATTTTCATTCTACGAGACATATTTGGTCACAGTTATCCATGACATGCAAAAAACTCACTATTAACCAGCAGCAGCAACACAAACAGTGAGATCAGATACCTCATTGTGACAACCCGATCTGTAACAACATTATCAAGATGATTATACACATGCAAAAGCATAAAAATCGTCTTTTTCCCCTCCTATAACGTTAGGTGTATATGACCTGACAAGAATTTTTCTTTGTTAATAATAATATTTGCTTCCAAAAATACTGTTTGTTGTGCACTATGCAAAACCAATCCATTATAATCAAAACATGTGATGAAATGAAGAGAAATAACTTTACCTGAGGTCAAATGCTACTGCAGAACAAACTCCGGGAGATTCTCTCTTGAGCAGCTGAACACAGTGATGATGAACCGCAGATCTCATGATCTTATCAGTGTCTTTATTAATAATGGTGGGTGGATCATTACGGGAACCAGGAGTTATCTCTAAACAATACCCTGAAGAAGTGTTACATTTCTTTTTATTTTGTGAGAGATTGTATCGATGCTTGCCATTAAATCTTTTGACTTCATTGTGCAGCTCTGTTGTGTACTGCCTGCTCTGATATCACAGTCAAAACAATAGTTAATATATGGTGACCTAGAATCAGATCATGTTCCTGTTTATCTGGATCAGTAAGATTCCCAGCAACAAGATATAAACAATGCAATAGGAAAAATGCCTAAAGATGCAACACTTTTCAAGGGAAAAAAACGGTTGCATGACTCCCGAACCAATTCAAGAATGAATGCATAGAATTGTGAAGCATGAATCCACCAGGAAGTCTTTTGTCTCCAGTTCCACCATTTTCCAGAACTGCAGCCAACCTGGAGTCTCAATGAAGGACAAGTGCCAGTTAATAATTATACATCTGAATAGAAGGCATTTTCAGCCCTCATCAACAACTGAATATCTTAATAATAATAGTAACTATTAAGTTTGATGTGCAATTGCATAAGCGGACTGGTTTGACATGAATGGATGTCAGCGTCTCTAAAAAAAAGTCAATGCTTCCTTTAAAAGAGTTTTAGTAAGATGCAGGAATACTGAATGTTTGTCAGAAGAGTGCTTGTCTGACACCTTCCCAGCCTTTTAACATCAGTTTATCAATATAAATTATTTTCACCTTTTTAAATTAAAACTCAAAATAAACAAAAAAAGTGTAACAGATGGAATACTGTCCCCTGATGGATTTTTCTCTTTTGGACATTTAAAATGTCTTTTAATATGTTTTTTTAGGTTTTATTCATCATTTAATGTCAAAGCATTCAGATATTTGGAAAAACACTAGAGAGAATCAAAACTTTCTGACAGCTTTGCAGTCATGCTGTTTGTGTTTTGATTACATCCAGTCTGCTTTTACTAGTTTCTTACTGTTTTACAGGGGATGAGAATTTAAGTTTTAATTCTCAATAATCACCATAATTGTGTCGAGGATAAAAATCAAGGAAAAATGTTACGTTGTATTTTATTAGAAAATTAGGCATTTAGGGCCATTGACATGTTTTACAGTTTTCCTAAATTTGTGAATTAGATGACAAGATGCACTTAATGTAATGCAAAGAAGATACAGGGGAAAATGTCAATGGGATTGCAGCCCCTGTATGACTGTCTGCTCACTATTATAGTCAATGTTTAGCAAGGTTAAAATGTACATATGTTTTGAGAGATTGTTTTCACTTACTGATGAATCAGTTCTGATGTTTTTTCAGTGTCTTCTTTCCTGAAAAGTCTGTCTATGGTAGCAGCTGACAAACTACTACACCTGCTGGAGGTTTTCTCAACAGCGTGGTTCCTGTTCTTCTCACTTGTTGACCATCACCAGGTTTTCTTTTTTCCTTGACGTACGTAACCCACTTCAGCATACACACTTGCACCATTCCATCTCAGTATGTTGACTATTATACAGTCCAGTAGCTGTTTGCATCTACGTTAATGCAAGTTTTGAGACGTGCTAAAAAAGCTGGATGGAAATGTATTAAGTGCATAAAATCATCAAATATGCACTAAATATAAAACATATGCATGCAATCGAGGCGGATGATTTCTTTATCCAAAAGAAAATATTTGCATAAACTACAGTGAAAATGCATTTACTGAATAAATTATTTGAGATGCAACAAAAAAACTTGTGACTTTAACATATCATACCTGAACTAAACATCTCTAATATTGTTTTAGTCATTCTTAAATGTTTGTCATCAAAATTATTTGCTATAATTACCCTCCCAGAACTGTCACATGATTGCTTTTCCAAACACAAGACAGCATTACAGTGTTTGTTACAGTATTCCATCTGCACATTTTGAGGAACAGTGTTTTTTTTAGAAAAACAGTCACAGCTTCCCCAGTTTTAGTCATTACGAACGTAGTCGTTTTCCAGGAAGTCGTAATTTTATGCTCTTGAACACATGGGCTGGAAATGGTTTTATTTGGAAATACGCAATATTCTGATTTTTAATTATTTCCAACTTTGCATGCAAACAAATTGTTTGTGGAATTTTAAATGTAACACTCAGTTTGTCGGCTTATTAAAATTCTCTACAAATGTTTTTATTCTGAGATGCTTAACTGATGTATTATTTGAAAGTATCAACTAAATGGATTTTATATTTTCTTGTAGATTTTGTCAGTGTTTAATTGACACACTGTGTTCTCGCCATAAAAATGGCCTTGCTGCTGACGTTAAAAACATATCGCATTAAAAATATATAAAATGTTGGTTTATATTGTAGGCATTGATAAACTAACAGAAACATCACAAGTTTCTGAGGATGGAGCGACACTGTTACTGCAGCAGAGTGACTCGACCCTCAGCCAATCAGATCACAGCTCTGAGACACACGTCATGTGCAGGTACTGAGCAGGTACTGCATCACTGATGACCCTGACATTTAATCTGTCTTACTTTGTTCTGTCCATATCAGTAAAAAAAAAAAAAAAAAAAAAAAAAAAATTTAATTCCGTAGAAGTCTGAAATAGAGGATTGTGATGGAAGTCCGAAACACGTGTCGTCTTCATTGGACTGGGCTCCTACTCCAGACTGAGTCAGTCATAAAACCCTTCAATTTTAAACTAAAGTTTGTGAGGACCTTATAAACATTTCTCTCTATTTCTTTCTTTATTTCTTTTTTTTTTTCAGAAAAAAAGCATCTAATCTTTGCTTGCTCTCTTTCAGGTCCTCTCCTGGAAGAGTAAACTCCCTCTGTAGACTATAATGAGACTCCTGCAGGTTCTGCTGCCTCAGGTGGAGAAAATCTGCATTGACAAGTGAGACACACACATACAACATCATTCACACACTGAAAGAGTTCATCAGGAACACTTTACATAAACATCCCATTTGTTAACATTAGTTTCATTAACTGTGTTAACTAACATAAACAAATAATCTAATAATTATACTTCTGAAGCATTTATTAATCTTAGTTGATGCTAATTTCACCATTTACAAATACAGTAAGTCAATCAGAAAACATTATATCTGGTAAGATTATTTAGTGGACCTTAGCTATCAATTAATAATTGCTTTTATTTACTGATGTTAACAAAGATTAATAAATACTATAACAAATGTATTGCCCACTGTTTCAGTAGTTAATATTCGTTTTCTTTTTCATAAAATATCCAGTTTAATGTTGGATCATTAGAAATCATGCAACATTCTGTCATGTTGGTTTTAACAGATTTCTGTTTAACATGTTTTAATTTCATTTTAATTTTAATCTCGGACTTTGGGTGTGGTTTTGAACCCTGTACTTGTGTTGTTTCTGATACATTATGCTTCATTTTCTTCCAAATCCAAATCCGTGAGGATGGACACATGACCCTCAGGTCTCTGACCTCGTGAGCAGTGAGATGAGTGTGTTGATTTATATATAGTAATAGTGTTCTGTGTGGAGGGTGTATAGAAATGCTACAAAAACTCTTGAATGCCATTTTGTCTACTTTTTTGTATCCAAGATAATGGCAATATATGTCAGAAGCCTGTTAAAATCAACATGAAGTGCTGCATAATCTGAATAGGCAATATTTTATCTCTGAATAAAACAGGATATTTACGTAATTTGTTTAATGTATCATACATTGATTAAATTATAAAAGTGTTTCTAGTTATGCTTGCGCTTAGAACAGAGGAAATTGAGAAATAAGTAAGTAATCCTCAAATTACAAAATTTATAACATTAAATTAATGAAGTTAGAATAGCATGCACTTTCAATAGACCTTTAATAGTCTTAGAAGTGAGAATGACATGTCCAGGCTTCCCATGACTAACAGCCGAGTATTTGATCAGATGTGCTGGGATGAGGTTATGCTGAGGTCACAGAAGGGTTTGGCTATGTTTAGACTGGATTAGTTTAATGTTTGTGTATTCAGTTTCTCAGCTACAGGGAGGAGAAAGTAAGACACCTCAAATGAGAATAATAGAAGTTTAAAGGCTGGATAAAATATAAATAATCTATTTTATATTTATATTGATTTTATTGAAGAAATACAGGAAGTACCTACAGTATCTTCAACACTGCAACATATAACTAGCCATTTACAATGCTTTAATCGTTTTGTTTGTTTTTATCTAAATATAATTGCCATTCAAGTCAAATCATTACATCAAACCCTGCATCAATGTTATGATTATAATAATGTACTTGTAACAGAGTGTGATTTTACCTGAATGTGTCACCGAGTTCTCATCTGTCAGGTATGCGCTGACCGAAAGTGGGCGTGGTCAGTATGGGGCTCCTCCCATAGCAACCGCGTGAGCGTGCTTGCAGTCCCTCGAGTGGAGACGCCAGGAGCGCACGTGAAATCACGCCAAATGAGCGTCCGTGAGCCGGGATAAGAGGGCTTAGCCGCCACCGCCGCCATGAACGACAAATACCACCGGGCGGCTCGAGACGGTCACCTGCACCTGCTGAAAGACGCGACGCGCAAAGATCTGAACGCGCCGGATGAGGATGGGATGACGCCGACGCTCTGGGCCGCGCACCACGGCAACCTGGACGCGCTCAGACTGCTGGTGGCGCGAGGGTGAGTGATGCATTCATTATTCATGAGCTATATATATATATATATATAAAATAATTATTCATGCATTAATTTTCTAAACCAAATGACTCGTGAAAATAATATAATTTATTACATTTTTCATCATAAGGGTCAGGTTTTTAAATTAATACATTATATGAAAGCTGAATATATAAGATTTCCATTGATGTATGGTTTGTTAGGATAGGGCAATATGTGTCTGAGATGCAACTATTTTAAAATCTGGAATCTGAGGGTGCAAAAAAAAAAAAAAAACATTGAGAAAATCGCCTTTAAAGCTGTTCAATTGAAGTTCTTAGCAATGCATATTACTAATAAAACATTAAGTTCTGATATATTTACAGGAAAAAATTTCAAAAGAAATAAAAGAAAGATTGATAGTTTTGACCCATACAGTGCATTGTTGGCTATTGCCACAAACATACCTGTGCTACTTATTATGACTGCTTTTGTGCCCCAGGGACACATACTTGCGAAGTCAAATTCCAGAAGACAGTTGTTATTGAGATTCTAGCGATGTTCATTTCAAAAATATCTAGTGTAGTAACATCTGTAAAGCTTGTGTTGGGTCTGACTGACTCCTCCAAAAACACAGTATTATTTTGCCGACAATGTACCATCTGAAAATCTTAGTATGTGAAAATTTCTTTCATTCTGGATTTTTAATGCATGGGGTCTCTGAGACCTCAGCATTGAAGTATTTTTCAGAGAAGATTTGTGATGCATATACTGCACACTTCATATGTCCATATGTACTTCTTTATTGCATTAGTCTGTAAAACACCTTTTCTATTTTGTTCTACTTGAAGCATGTCAAGAGTTTCTCCATTTTTAAAACAATAAATATAATATATGATGCTCTCAGGTCTTGTTATGTCTTGGCATATGCAGTTTCATTAACAGGATGGCAGTTCTGTGTTCTCCTGTATCAGATCACATCTGCACTGAGATAATTCAGCCCTCCACCCAGCCGCTCTCTCGGATGGATATCTGGACTGTTTTATTTGCATATTTACTGTCCTGGGCTAGTTAAAATAAAGGTCACATGAGAGAACGATGATAGTTTTCTTTTGAGAGTCACTTCTGTTATAACTGCTTAAAAGTACTACGTCTATATTCAATTATAAATTAAGAACTCTGCAAGCAGGAGGGTTGCAGATAAATACTGTAATAATCTGTTATGCCACAGATATCTGAAGCATTCAGCTCAAACTAGCTGGAACAATTTTCTCTTTTTTTTCTTTTTTTTTTTGCACACTCATGTTTTTCCAAAACCATATGCAGTTTTTCTTTCTTTTTTTTTTACATAAAGAACAAGCTGCATCAAGTTCCTTCAAAAACATATCATTCTGTGCTCCATTGAAAATATGATCTTGTAGGTTTGAAACATGATGGAATTAATATTTGCACAGTTTTCTATTCCTTTTTATAACTGGCTTTAGGAGAGAGCAGTGGTGTTTAATTTTGATTAGGTAATTAGATCTAAATAACTTGGCTCTTATCTCATGACCAGGTTAATAACAGAAGCTAATTGTTCTGCTTTGTGAACACCTTCACTGTTCTCTAATTAGTGTTCTACATCAGTCCCTCCAGACCTCCAAATGAACCAGATCTGTTACTGAAAACACGTTCACAAAGAGAGACTACTGCGGTTTGAGTTATAACAACTCAGCATTTCACAAAGTATGTGTCTAGTACAGAGAATCACTTTGATTTTTATTTATATGTCATGGATTGATCCCATGGAATTGACAATGTTTTTGCCTTTCCTTATATTTTCACATCATTCTATAGAACTGATTTTTACTTTGGTAAATCATGTTTAACTTGACACATTTAAAAAAAAAATTATCCATTTTCCGAGTAAAACAAAACATTTAGCAAGAAAAATGAATGGCAGCTGCTTGATTTTATCCATCAGGAGTTGGTTATGGATTATGAAACATGGGCATTAGATTTATTAATGGAGTCAGATGGCTGGAGAGGAGAGGTATGTAGATCCATCCAAGAATGAAAATTGCTGAAACAATGCTTTTTAAAGACACTTCAGGGCCACATGCACATTCATGGAGAGGTATTTTACACATGGCCAGACAGAGAGAAAGATGTTAATGTTGACAGTGAAAGGTCAACATAATGAGTTAGGGCTATTCCTCTTCCGCCTGCGTGTTTCCTTGGCTGTTGGCATTTTGCTAACATTAATGTCAGCACCATTATAAACCTCATGCTTTCACGTTTTGCTTTCTGTAGTATTTTAATTTTGTTACCCTACATTGTCCCATAAAACCTCACATAATTTCTGCTGGTCCTTGCTAATGGGTGGTTGCCATTCATACCTATTAAGCACCGAGGTTATACTGGATTATGGACTTTAGTGAGGGCAGACATCTTATTAAATATGCAGAGTATATATACAGCATGTTTTAAATGCATTTGTCTTAACTAAGGTTCAGTTTGTTGACGGGCCATTGAAAGCATACATCTTTACACCATGATTGCTGGTTAACATGCCTTCCATGTGATACTAACATACAATAAACAGGGTTATGTAATAAATTATCAACATGGTGCCTAATGAATGAAGCGCAAACAATCAATTATATGCAAAGTACGTTTGGTAATGAATACTGCAGGTCTCTTTCAATGCAGATGATGAATGCATTACATGGTGCACAGTTTTTAATGACTTTGAGAGGTGAGTCACGAAGGCAGTGTGCATAGTGTGTGTGTACATGTGTGTTACAGTGGGTAAGTGGAGCTCCAAAGCATCATGTTACGTTTTCAGATCAACACCTTGTCACATAACCGAATGTGAAGACATCCACTCATGCACCGACACGCACACGTGCACATACAAATGTATTCACACCCCCTATATATATTAGTTTATTGGGTTGGCCAATTAATCAGACAATATTTGGCCATCTTGAGATCATCAGATAACCATTGTGCATAAATATTTTGTATTTATCATTAAATTGTATTTTATATTGGCCATCAGTCACCCTGCTCTCTAAATATCATTACTAGTATCAGTCACTCACAAACCCATAAACTATGTAAACTATAGAGTTAAATGTAAACGATCTGCTGTTCCTTTGTTGGTCCACAGAGGAGATCCCGATAAATGTGATATTTGGGGAAACACTCCTCTTCACCTGGCAGCAGCTAATGGCCATCTCAACTGTCTGTCCTTTCTGGTGTCATTTGGTGCCAATGTGTGGTGCTTGGACAATGACTACCACACGCCACTGGACATGGCGGCCTCTAGGAGCCGGATGGACTGTGTGCGATATCTGGACACTATCGCCGCCAAGCAGACTACCATCAATCCCAAACTGGTGAGCAAACTGAAGGACCGCGCCTTCCGTAATGCCGAGAAACGTATTAAGAACTGTAAAAAGCTTCAGCACAAGCATCACAAACGCATGGAGAAGCGTTTCTTGAGAGAGAGTGCTGCAATGGACATGTCGGATACAATGAGTTACAGCAGTTTCAGCAGCACCCTCAGTCGAAGGATCCCTCAGTTCAACACCCTCGACTCCAACATGACATGCTCACAGGTACTGTACCTAAAAATAGAACATAGAACCAGAAAAACTCATCATAAAACCTTTAATTCTTGGACCTAATCATTAGGTCAATATAGATGAGCAAGTTATAAAGCCTTGTTTCAAAACCTTTTCCTGGAGGGCCTCAAGTCTTAATCAAACACTAGAAACCGGCTAATCAAGTTCTAGAAATTCAAGATCACTAGAAACTTCTAGGCTAGTGTGTTTGGGTAGGTTGAAGGACATTGGCCCTCCAGGACTGGACAACCCCGAATAAGAGTGTAGCATGTTTCCGATAAGACTCTGCATTTTCAATGTATCCCAGAGGTGTTCATTGGGGTTAAGGTGGTAGGTTTTCTTTATTGACCTTTTTGCACATGGGCATCATCGTAGTGCAATGGAGAAGTGTCCTATCTTAGTAAAAATGATTGCCTATGGTGATTGCATGACTTAACTTTATGCTCATTAATAAAAGGTGTAGCTAAAATATGCAAACCTGTAATTTAGAAGAAGGTGTCCATATACTTGAACTCTGTTAAACACTTAGCAGTAAATTGTAGCAGTTGCTGATTCAGTCCCCACGTGATTTATCACCATTATTTTCTTGTTTAAAGCCTGGGATATTGCTTTAGAAAGCATTTGTTAAATGAAAACCATACTTCTTAATTAGAGTAGCATAATGCATCTGTGGACATCAGTGCATGCTAGTTCACTAAGAGTAGTCAGTCTTCAATCGCGTGCCTAAATGTGTATGAGGCAAAGTTTGTATACAGTGTGAAATATTACAAAGAATATGACCATTATGAACTTCCTTTTAAAGGCAACGCTTCAGTCCACAACAAGAGGCAGGACCAAGATCCAGCGGCGACTTGAGAAGAAAAAGCAAGGCGACGGAACATTCAAGATTTCCGAAGACGGGCGAAGGAGCATTCGCTCGCTCTCTGGTCTTCAGCTGGGCAATGACGTCGTGTTCTTGAAGCAGGGAACATATGTGGACCGACGCCAGCAGTCCAGCCCTCGGCTTAACATCCGCAACATGTTTTCTGGTAAACAGGACATCAGGTCAGACGATGATGATGATGATGATGAGGTAGACACTGTTTCAAGGGCACTCAGTGATCCGGGTCTGTTTGAGGCTGCATACTCGGAAATAAGTACAGACTCGGGTAGAGACTCTTTGTTCAACCGCCCAGGACTCGGTACTATGGTATTCCGTCGGAATTATGTGACTGATGGGCTGTTCCGAATGGGACAGAATGAGGGCAGTGTAGTAGGGAGTGAACCAGTGGGAAAGGTCCCAAATGTCCGCTTACAGGGAAGATTGCCGATCCAGTCACCAAGTCTTGATGAAGTCAGCATTGGCAGCTCATTGAGTCTTCATGAGAAGAACTTACAGGTACAAACAAGAATCACCAGATACCAAACCAATTCCATTTGTCTCCAGGTGTGTTTAATTCGAGTTGGGGCTACACTCTCCAGGATGGCCCTCAAGGAGAAGGGTTGGCTACCCCTGAACTAGATTCTTGTCTTGAACTTGCAACACATAAAGGATAGGCAACTCTGGTCCCGGAGGATAACTGACCTGCTGAGTTTAGCTTCATCCCCAATTTAACAAAAAAAAAAAGTCTTCAGGATTACTGGAAATTTATAGGCAGTTGTGTTTAATTTGGGATAGAGCTGAACTCTACAGGACAATGGTGGTAATCCAGGCCTGTCGTTGTCCATCCCTGCACTACACTGCTTTTGATTTAAATGGCTGATTAGTATTCACTTGAGCATTTTGCAGTGCACTTTCAGAGTTCCTGACCTTCCCCAGCTCCACCTGTACAGATCTGCTACAGGATATTTTATATGCTATTTGTGTACAGCATCATAGTGATGTATGCATCGGCAGTAGCAATTTCCTGGAGCACCAGTAATCTACAACTACTGTAATATCGAATGCATTAACAATTTCATATCCATTACCATGCTAAAATCTTCGGAGAGTTGTCATGATAGAAATGTGGTAATCTGAATCAGTAAGTGTCAATGTGTTGATCTAATCAGTTTATGAGAAGGCACTGCATCTACATCTGGAAGAGGGGCTTTGTGATAATTATATTGATTGTTCATATGTGGCAATATCCTGTAGGATTTGCCGTGGGAGGAAGGAGAACTGGGCTTGGAGGAGGAGGATGACGAGTTTCAGCCATCTTCGGCTCCTTTAGAAGTGTTCCTGGCATCTCAGGGACTGAGTGACTTCCTCTCCATCTTCCATCGAGAGCAGATGGACCTGGAAGCGTTGCTGTTGTGCTCTGAGCAGGACCTTATTAGCATCCACATTCCACTCGGACCTCGTAAAAAACTACTTGATGCATGCAGCAGACGCAACAGTGTTCTGGACGAAGCTGATGGCATGCAGGACACTGTACTGTAGAGTGTGTATGTCTGTTATTAACTCTGCTCCAAAAATCTAGTGTACTTTCTTGTTGCCTGCAAAAGCAGTTGTTTTTAAAGTAGCATCCTTGAACTAGTTGAACTGTATCTTCTTAAGCAACACAACACGCCACAAAAAACATAAAAATACAAATAAAATATGTATCTGAGATTTGGCATGAACAAGTCTCCCATGCATTTCTCCCCCATGTTAATTCTCTCATATAGAATCAATAACTCAATAACTAGTTGCTTATTAGCGTGCATATTCTTAACATGCTATTTAATAGCACTTATAAAGCACATACTGATGCATGACCATATTCTAAATCCCTTAATCCACCCAACCCAATAGCTAAAGATAACGACTACAACAACAACAACTACTTTACAATCTAGATAGAGACAATGTGTTCGCTAATCTACCATATAGTAACTTGCTTTTCCTGTGGAATGACTTTGCTTTTCTGCTGCAGGCGATTGAATAATATTAATCATAGCCAAATAGCTTCATTAAACACTCATTAATTTTGACTGCACTCTGGAATGCAACACTCATCTGATCAATACCAGATTGACAAAATTAAGTGCCAGCCTGTTTGTTTTGCTAATAAAATATCCTGTTTCGCTTTGAAATGCTTGACAATGTGGTAGAACAGGATTCACAGTGCAGTTCACATTCTTTAAATGCTTCCTATACCTGCATCTGGAGCTGAGCCATTGTGTGTGTCTGTGCATGAGTGAGTGAAATGCCTGCCTCCTTGTGGTTGGGAGGGAAAATACAGCTCTTCTATGGTATACCTCACTCTCTAGAAGTTCTGCTTGGAAAATTAAGTCTACAGTATATGCTGATTGTTGCTGTTATGAATGCACATGCACACACATTTTTAATCTGACCTGCTATTTTCCATATTGAGGTTCATTAAAGATATCGTGGTTCCTGGTACACCCTGTGAATTATTGCCTTGCATATTGATGCAGTCTTTTAGGACTAAAATTTGCAGAGATAATTAGCATTTTCAGCTTTGCAATGATTTTCAACTCTAACAATTCAGACCAATTGAAAAAGCCTTTGTTATTGCATGATGACCCATCTTGATAATTGATATATTTATCAGTGGAGCAAAAATCTATCAGCGTTTCTGTTTCCCAGATTTCTCTAATTCTCTTTTTTATTAATTTTTTGTTTTAAGTAAGTAGAATCGTTTAGATCCAAAAGTCTGTAAGATCATACATTAAGGACAGATGTGTCCAAACTTAGCTCATCGCTTACTGTAAGTGCAAGCATTGTCTAATTTTTGTGTTTAGTTGTACATATGCTTTGGACAGCATCAATATCCAGCCAAAAGACATTTCAGTTGTATAAAAAGTTATGTGGGTGATTAGCAGTTTTCATCTGTGAAATTCTGATGATTGTATGCTGTAATAACGGACTCCAGCTGAGAGGTGGTTGGAGTTTGGGTGTGTGAAATCCCTTTATTGGCCACCTGATGTTTGTACAGTTTTACTGATGTACGATTCTGTTGATCGACTGCGGTCAAAGCTTCTCACTCAGTGGGTGAGATGTTTGTTCTGGAGCCGTGTTCCTCTGCTGTCTGCTCATTTATGGGTGTGCGGCAGGTTTTAGAGGCTGATGCTGAAAGCTGATATAATGCTTGTTATTTAATCTGTCCATCCATCACACTCCATCTCCAGACAATTCAACTACACACGGCTAGCCCTTCTTACATGACAGTATGTGTGTTCAGCACCTGTCTGGATACAAAATTATGCTTCTGTGTGTTTTACTGGCTCTTAGCTCAGATTGGTCCTCATTTGTTCACTAATTTCTATGTAAATATTTTGTAAAGTCATTGTCAAACATGAAACTTACATTTTTCTTTTGTAAATTGTATAATTGTTTTTAAATACAGACATTTCTGTGTAAATCATTCATAAGTTCACTCTTAATTATTCATAAGAAATTTATTCTGCTTATGTCGCTTTTGTTTTGTATCGTTTCATAAAGCACATTGTTTTGTTTTCCATTCTGTGCTCTTCCCTCTTTTCTTTTGTAGTCTTGCATGAAACTCAAAATATTGTCTTTATATTTTACGAATGTCCCTGACTATGTCATGTCATATTTCACCCAAAAAAATGGATATTTAATTTTGATTTGAAGGTAAAATATGACCCAAGACTCATTTTCAGGGTAGCCAAATGCCAATGTTTTCAGTGACAAATTGTGGATAGTTTTTTTTTTTTAATGTTGATTAAATAAACTGGTCATTATTACTGGCCTGTATTTGATGTTTCTTTTTATTTTAAATAGTCTGCATTCTGTGTATTGTATAGTATTGGAATGTACTTCCTGCCTTTTTTTTTTTTTTTTTTTTTTTGCTGCAACCTTTCTTTTGTCTTCTGCCAAGTAGATTAAAAGAGACAGAATGAATACATGGGCGAGACATTAGATTAGAGAGAGTAAATATTTTCTGTGGCTGTAGGAAGTGTGTGTGTGTGTGTGTGAGAGAGAGAGAGAGAGAGAGAGAGAGATTTACTGTGTTGTTCTTGTGATAAAAGACTCCTCATGGGACCTGCCTGTGGATCAAAAGCATCATTGTAGGAAAAAGAAAGATCAAAACGTACAGATTTTTACGTAAAAACTTCTACACAAATTGTTGCATGATTTTGCTTATTTTTTTTGTTTGTTTGTTTCTTCAACAAAATGCATGTGCCAATTGTATCCTAAACCCTTGAATTTTAGATTTTAGATTTTTGTTAAATGATTTTATGAATTTTGCAACTTTTTTTCTGCTGAATTGAACTATCCTTGCATAAATTGTTGATTTTGTGGTTTGACATGTTTTTTATTATTACTTGTCTACAGAAATTGCAGAATTCCTGTGTAAATTTTGCAATTATTATGTCATTTTATTATTCTATTTATATATATATATTTATGGTCTTATACAGAAATGTGTTCGATTTATGTATTTTTGTGTAAAATTGTTCAGTTGGGTGCAAAATTAATTTTTGTGGAATTCATTCACAAAAATGTGTTGTTAATGCAAAACGGTTTTACATTTTAGTGGTTTTGAAATTCACATTGTGTGTGTGTGTGTGTGTGACATTTTTCGGTCCCCTTGAGGAAACAAGCTTATAAATAATACAAAATTAAGTTTTTTCAAAATCTAAAATTCTGAAATTTCTCTTTTGACTAGGTTTAGGTTTTGGACGATAGAATAAACCGTTTGTACAGAATGGAGAGTCCACATAAAACGTGTGTGTAAGTGTGTGTGTGTGTGTGTGTGTGTGTGTTCTTGTGATAGGAGATGACGCAGGACTCTTACAGCATTGAGGACACTCCTGCCAACAGCATCGCCGTGGGAACGAGAAAGAAACAGAGAGATAGAGAGAGAGAGATCCGTTTCTAGCGCAGTCAGCACTAAAGTCTCTCAGTGTCTTGTTTCGCTTGCGGGACGATGGTTTGCGCGTGAGCCATGCGTTTCTGAGCTCCAGCGCAAGCATGCAGAGCAATCCAGAGAAGAGGAGAGACACCGCGTCCCGGGACGAAGCGCAGGCGGACGCGGAGCGCGAGACGCTGATGATGGAGCTCACGCGCCTGGTGCAGAAGAGTGTGAGAGAGAGCAGCTGGTGGGAGAGGAGAGGAATAGACTGCAGCATCCTCACCGCAGCCTTCATCAGTTTACCAGCAGGTACAAACTTTCACAACTTTATATTTTAGACACACAGGCTCTGTGGGAGAATCTCCAAACAAACAAAAGAAATCAAAATAACAACTAATGAACAACCATGAAAATTAGCCACATTTCCACTTTCAATTCTCATTACTGTAAAGCAAAAAAAAAATAAAAAAAAATAAATTATAAAATAAACAAACAAATTATGTATTATTATTATGTATTATTATATATATTATTATATATAATATTATTATTTATTATTAAATATATAGTATAGTAATTATATATATTTACTGATTTAATGAGAATAATTAAAGGAATTACAAAAACATTTAAAAAGTAAAATATAGCTATTAGAATAGTTCGAATTTTCCTGAATGAAAATGTCACAACTATGCATATAATGCATGCATAATTTCCCAAAATATAATTTCCTTTTTTATTGAATATTCACCCATTCATATCTGGAAACAGACTTTACTTTGAAACAGTTTTCACTCATAATTTGTAGAAATGTACAAATAATTACAAAGAAATGTGAGGTACAGTATTTTAAGTATCCACTGTTTGCGTAGCCTAAAAATATTTGAATTTTGATTTAAGTTGCTCAGAGTCTAGGGAGCATTCAGAGTGTGTTTTTAAGCTGTGGTTGTTTTCATTTCAACATGTCATTGTGTTTACAACGGCCTGTAGGAGTTAAGGTGTGTAATGTCATCAGTAGGGAGTATTTAGGATTCTGTGCGTTAAAATCTAATTGTTGACTAGTTTAGACGTGCCGTCCCAGCCGGTTATTGGATTAAAATTTTCTTTAACACTGACACAGAAAACAAAACTTCAGTTTCGTGCCAAACGTTCTTTGACTTTCAATCCGAACAACTTCTTTATATCATAAGCTTTTAAGCTTTGGTGATGGTTTAAGGGATAGTTCAGGTTCAGGTAGTCTTCATTTACTCACTTGTCCCAAACCTGTATGAATTTCTTTCTTCTGCTGAACGCAAAGGAATGAAGACCATCAGTTGCTGGTCCCCATTGACTTCCATAATAAGGAGAAAGGGGGTAGACACTGTTTGCTTACCATCTTTCTTAAAAATCTCTTCCTTTACCGTTCAACAGAAGAAAGAAACATATATTTTAACACTATGCAATCTCTTGTTGTTTTGGCTTGTATAATAATTTAATTAACAGCATCATATTTTTTTTATTTAGTGGCGGTCTTTGGATTTTGCCAAAACAAATATAAAATATGACACCAAAAAGTAAAAAAAAATAAAAATAATAATGCATGATCTACATGATACTTTTTTAAATAATAATGCCTAGAAACATAAAAATAAATATAACGATTGCTTGATTAAATAATTAAAATCAGATATTTCTTCAAACATACCAATCATAATACATAATTTAATTTAAAAAGTTACAAAATGAAATGTGAATTCAAAATTATTTATGAGTATTCACTGCCAGAGATTATATGTTCAGTGTATTCACCTTATTCCTAATAAACCTACTGCATTTAAAATTATGGGAGACACTTCCGGTTTTGGGGAAGTTCTGCTCAAAAAGACTGCAACAAATCATTTCAAATCATGATTGTGCTACCAATAATCCTTATTGTAACTGCTTTTCCTCTTATCAGTGTGAAGTTACTCCCATAGTTTGTGCAAAGCATCATGGGGCTTAAGAAAAAAGTACAGTAGATAAAAAATGCATATTACATGTTTGCATAATGTTTTTTTTTACAAAGTGAGATCGCCATCTACTGGCCTGGCATGCTTAATACAGTGGTTTTAGTTGTGTTTGTTTGTTTACGTTTGTTGTCAACCTTAACCAACTATTAGAGCATGTTTTACAAGAAAAAATACTTCTGCTTCAAAATTCTGTTACTTGCTATTTATTTGTAACTCATTGAGAAATTTACTAGAAACTTTAGATTGAAAATTGTCTCTACTTCAGTGTTTTCTCAGTAACTCATTTTTAAACCTGTTAGAAGTTCCATAATGCAAGCTTTTTGTGCCAAAGCTTTGATTATGTAGATGTCCCTGGGATCTGTTTGTGCTCATATGTTTGTGTTGATTCGCTCTCCACGCCGCTGCAGTGATGTTGTTCTTGTGTCTGCAGGGTTCCTGTTGTTGGGTTCGTCTCAGACGCTGTACTTCCTGTCAGGTGTCCTGATGATGGGCGTGGCTCACGCTGTCATCACTGTTAAAGGCACACACCTGGCCAGTCACGGCGCGCTCAGCGAGTCTCCGGCTTGGACACACTTCTGGGCCGTCTTCTTCATCGAAGTGAGACTTGCTGCCCATGTGAAAATATTAAACATTGTTAATATAGGAAAATCTATCATTACAAAGAAAAAGGCATGCTTTTCCATTTTCACCTTAATTCCATGTGTTTTTGGTCATCAGTGTGTAAGTGAAGTGTGTTGCACATGGAGCTAATTCTCTGCAACACAAAAATGCAAAAGTATGGAAAGAATTTCTCCGATTAATTCTTCATGAATTAACTTCATAGATTAAGAGGATTTAGATTAATTTACAGTTTCCATCCTCTCAAGAATGTAAAAGAGTTATAATGTTGGTCATATTCCATGGAAGCAGTCTGTGCTCATGTATATACAGTGGGGCCGAAAAATTATTTGATTTTATAGTTTTATATGCAGTATGAACAACAATATGAATGTAATCAGATTTCCGAATCAAATGTTCAGTTTTTAATGACACGAGCACTGGAGAATGTTCCAAAAAGTATCTTGAGCTTCATTTGAACCAAGAAAAACTGACCTATATTTAGTTTAAAATGTAAATTATTATTATTTTTTAAATTATTTAATATATTAAATATTTACATAATTTAGATATTTAAATGTTTGCTAATTATTTAATTAAAACAGTAAATTAAAGTATTAAAAATTTAACTATTATTTAAAATATTTTATCATTTTAATGAAATTAAATTATATAATCAGTTAAAATGGCACTTTATAATAAAAGTAAAAATTACGTAATACAAAAAAAAGTAACTTTTGAAGTAATATATAAATTACTGATGTCAAATGATTAATCGGGGTTAATCACATCCAAAATAAAAGTTTTTGTTTGCACAATATATGTGTGTGTTCTGTGTATATTTATTATGTATATAAATACACGTTTTGCAAATATATGTAAAAAATTTTACGATTTAAATTAATGATACATTTACAATTTAAATATGTCCTAATCTAAATTTAATTCCGAAAATTAAATTATTAAATCATCACATTAAATTAAAATCTCGCATGATTTGAGATGTTCCAAAAAGCATCTTGAGCTTCAGTAAAAGCAGGTATATTTGACCATCTGTACAAAGAGTTACTTGATCAGTGACACTTATGTACTTACATCTGGTAGAAATGGTCATCTGGAAATGGTGCATGATTCTTCATTTACATATCTTTTCTGTTTTAAATGCTGCAAATACTCTTAAATGAGAAGAGATTTTGATGAGCTGTGGTCTCTTCTGTAGTCTTCTGCATGCATCATGTGAATCTCTGCGGTCTCTCAGGTGTGCGGCTCGTTCTCAGCGCGGGCCGGCGTTCAGGCTCACGTCAAGATGCATCACGCTCACACTAATGTGATCCCTTTGGGAGACTCCAGCACCTGGAAAATCCCCTTCCTGCCTCGATCCGTCTATCTGTTCATCGCGCCGCTGGCCGTCCCCATCATCACGCCCCTCGTCGCCATCAGTGAGGACTTTCAGCCCTTACAGACACAGCGTTTCAATGCACCCTAACCAGTTAATATGTGATAAAGAGATAAACCATGTGTGATCATTTTGTGCCGTACTTTTCCTTTAGACATCAGAAATGTTCTGAGGATATAAATAACTTTTTGAAACCTCCAGCATATTCTGTCATGTGTTTCAGATCAGATGAAGGGTCAGACTCCGCTCCTGATCCTGCGCACCGTCCTGTGTGTGTGTCTGGGCTTTTTTTCTCAGTATTATCTGCTCAGGTGTGTGTCGGGTCTGTCGTGCAGCTCCGCTCTGCTGGTCATGCTTCTGTGCAGAGCCATGTTCTCCCTGCCGTACATACATGTCAACATATTTCAGGTGAGATCAAATGCAAAAAGACAGCAAGCTAAATTTTTTATATGACTATTATATATTTGGTGGTGCATCAATATTATTGATTTCCATGCTTTCTACAGCTGTTTGAGATACAACCATAGTATCAATTATTTACACCAATTATCTTCAATAGAATATGAAAAATAGTTGTTTTTGCATGCTCAGAAAATCCTAATTAAATTATTTACCCTACTTATCTTCGGAAAAATTGCATGCTGTAGTTGTTTGACATGCTCAGAAAATATATCAAACTATTTATATCACTTCTCTTTAGAAAAAAATTATTGCTATTAAATAATATATAATAAGAGCAAAGAATACAAATATATTAGTTTTTGCATGTTAAGTGAATAATAGTTACATTATTTACACTTCTTCAGAAAATATCAAATATAGCAGTTTGTGCATGCTCAGAAAATATAAATTATAAGCATTTATACCATTTATGTTTTCACGGTTGCTTGGGCTGAACACATGGCTACAAAGATCTTGTAATTTAAAAGGTGTGAATTTCATCAACAACTATCTTTTCTGGGGCCATAGACAACTGTTTAAACCGGATGGCCTCCACCCAAACAAACTTGGTGCTTGAGTGCTCAAGGACAATATCTACTTCTCCCTTCATCATCCTTCAGCAGAGTGTGTCAATCCATTCAACACACACACACCGTGTCCGAGTCATCATGTGGTTGACATATCCCACAAGGACACTGATAACACCATGCAGCCAAAACAAGCACCGCTCAGGGACATCTGAGCATATCACACCAGTCCTCAGGTCCTTACACTGGGTTACAGTTACATTTAGGATTGATTTTAAAGTACTTTTACTCGTCTATAAATCACTAAATGACCAAGGACCGAAATATATTGCAGATATGTTCACTGAATATAAACCTAACAGAGCACTCAGATCACTAGCATTGAGTCAGTTAGAAATACCAAGGGTTCACACAAAACAAGGGGAGTCCTCCTTTAGTTACTATGCTGCTCGCAGTTGGAATCAGCTTCCAGAAGAGATCAGATGTGCTAAAACACTAGTCACGTTTAAATCTAGACTCAAAACGCATCTTTTTAGCTGTGCATTTATTGAATGAGCACTGTGCGATGTCCGAACTGATTGCACAGTATTTTACTGTATTTTACATATTTACTGTATTTTATGTAAAATAATTTTCTATTTTTAATTGTTTAAAAATCATTTTACAGTTTTAATCCATTTTCAGAGTTTTAAAATTGCTTGTTTAATTTTTGTTATTATTTGCCTTCATGATTATTTTACTTTTTTTGTTTAAAGCAGTTTGAATTACCATTGTGTATGAAATGTGCTGTATAAATAAACTTGCCTTGTCTTGCCTAGTATAATTCTGGCCTTGAGCTTTATCCAGACAGCACAAGACCCACTATCATCATAACTCTCTGGTCATACAGTAACACTTCAGCACTACACTATTCTGTCGTCTCTCTCAGGCTCATAAGAGAAATCGTTCTGAGTGTGAACTTTCCATGCTATTCAGCTGAAGTCTGCTTCAATCCATCCCTGTCTTTGTGTGCTTCTCTATCCTTTCCCGCGAGACCCGCTCAATATGGCTTTGTTCTCCTGCTCACGAGGTTCACAGGGTTCAACTACAGAAAAAAAGTCAAACGGCAGAGAACAATTCACGCATGATTTTCCCAGGCACAGCAAAGGGAGATTGTACTTTTGCATTGTGCTGATCCTTTGAGGTATTTTTGCTGTTTTAAAGCTGAGACGCACAACGATGTGTGAGATCTTTGTTTAGGAGTGAACGCTGTGCTGCTGGTTCATATCAGCAGTGTTTTACAGTATGTGTGTGTGTGTGTGTGTGTGTGTGTGTCAGTGTGTGTGTCTCAGTGTGTGGGTGTGTGTATGATAAACAGTGGTGGGGTAAAGCATTACAAGTAACGTGAGTTACGTAATCAGATTACTTTTTTCAAGTAACTAGTAAAGTAACACATTACTTTTTATTTTACAAGAAAATATCAGAGTTACTTTTTTTACTTTTACTTTTTAAGGGAGTGACGCAATATTGTAATGCATTAATTTTAAATGTTACTTTCCCCGACACTGGTGATAAATGCATGTCGGTGCTATTCTCATGTGTTTAAGCCCCACTTAGAGATCAAACACGCTGTTTTTTTGTTTTTGTTTTTTTTGAGCTGGTTTCTGTGTCTCTGCTTTCGCAGCACATCGGCCTGCCAATGTTTTCTGCCACTAACCGGCCCAAACGCATCTACCAGATGACACACGGAGTCCTGAACCTTCCCCGAAACCCGCTGCTGGACTGGACCTTCGGCCATTCCCTCATCAGCTGCCACGTGGAGCATCACCTCTTCCCTTTCCTGTCTGACAACATGTGCCTGAAGGTGTGCGCTCCAACCACACACCCCTCCAAATATATAATAATGTAAAAATTATTTTTATATAACTTTTTACTAATAACTTTTAAATTAAATCATTACATGAATTAATTTTAGTTATTAAATTAATTTATAATTTTTTATAGAATTTTCATATTTTTCTGCATTTTAATTGAATCGTTAAAAAATTATATTAAATTATGATATATTATTAATTGAATTTGAATTTGAATTTAACTTTTTATAATATTTTAATATTTTATAATTATAATATTTTATCATATATATTTATCATAATTTTTAATTATTCATGTTTATTCATTATATTTATATTATTATTTATTCACATAATTTAAAGAAATAAATATTACAAATAAACATTACATTCTTTAGTATAGTAAATTAAATGTAAAAAAAAAATTTAAACTGATTAATATGATAAACAGGATATTTTAAAAAATTACCTTAATATTTAAATCAATTAAAATGCAGCCTTCACAAAAGGGAATAATTTAATTAATAATAAATACTAATTCTATTTAATTAATCTCAGTGAAACAAGATGAAATATAAAATATAAAATATTCATGGGTAAGGATGATATGCCAGCTAAATATATACATTACAAATAAACAATTCAATAGATTAAATTGTAATATATATGTAATATATAAGTAATTTATTCAATTAAAATCAAGCACAAATACATTTACAGTAATTAAGAGAAACAATACAATTCACAAAACGGAATAAAGTAATGAACTAAAATTACCCAAGATCCATTTAAAAAATAAAATAGTAATAGATAAGGATAATACGGCAAATGTTAAACAGTAACAATACTTTCACTGAAATTATTAAACTAATCAAGCAACATTATTCAAACTAGACTAAAACGGATAAATCAAGCAATAAAGACAATATGGCAGATAAATAGACCTAATAGTGAATGTGCATGTGTTGATTGTGTCAGGTGAAGCCGCTCGTGTCTCAGTATCTGAAGGAGAAGAAGCTGCCGTATCAAGAGGACGCTTACATCTCTCGTCTGAGTCTGTTCTTCCACAGATATCAGGAGCTGATGGTGTTCACACCACACATCACTGAACTGGTGGGAATCCAGTGATGACGGGATGAAGAGAGAAGACGGACACGGACATGACCCACGTCCAGATTTTATACACTTTCAACTGGTGCATAAAGGCATTAGAATTAAAGTCCACGTGAAACTTGACTCACAACCTGCTTTACTTGCAGAACGTGATTTAATTATGAAAGAATCAGGGTATTTGACAAGAAAAAACACGCTAGATGAGACTCAAATAATTGCATGAGCTGGAAAAGAAAGTGCTTTTAGAGATTGATGGATTATGGAGATAAATATTTGTTCGTTCAGAATAATTTGCACAGATGAATCGTGAATAGACCAGGATAATGCAATAAGAAAGTACAAAGGATGGTGTTGACTTTGTAAAAAGCAACGCTGTGCAAAGAGAGCCTCTTTTCATTAACGACTGTGCTTCCTGTTCGCTTCGCTAAATGACATTATTGAATGAAAGGATCATTGTTGTATGTGCGGATGTCAGATCAGTGGTAATAAAGCACTGCTGTTTTTATCACACATGACCTCTGACCCCAGATCAGCTCTCAGGCTTAATATGCATCTGTATGAACACTAAAAAGATGCATGAAACTTCACCCGATCTGTGCAGGACACACTTTAGCTTTGGTTCAAGGTTTAGTGAGCTGCCTTTGCTGTCTCTTAAAGGGAAAGTACACCTAAAAATTACAATTCTGTCATTTACTCACCCTCAGGTTGATCCAAACCTGTATGAATGTCTTTCAGCTGTTGAACACAAAAGAAAATATTTTAAAGAATGTTGTTAACCAAACAACTGACGGTAGCCATTGACTTCCATTGCATTTTTTTTTTCTTTTTATGTAAGTCAATGGCTACCGTCAACTGTTTGGTTACCAACATTCTTTAAAATAGTTTATTTTGTGTTCAGCAGAAAAAAAGAAACTCAGTCAGGTCTGGAACACGACAACATTTTTGGGTTACTATCCCTTTAAGAAACTATTTTGATAAACTGCAAATCTGTGTGAAACACACTGGAGACTGCTGATTTCAATACAGTTTGCAATGCATCATGGGATTGTTTTCTCAGCCATGGTTAGGTGTGATGCTGCTTTTAAAATGTTGGCCAAACGAAGGTGTCTTTATGGTAGTGATGTCATCAAATGCTGTCTAGGCTGCTCACTAGAATTTGAAACAGTTTTTGTGTAGATTAAAGCAAATGTAGGAGACAGAAATTAAGACTTTCTTTTTTTTTATTATAGTTGTAGATAACATTTTCTAACAACAATACCACTGTATAATCTCTATCACACAGTAGATATGAGTACTTTTAACTGGAATGAATATGTAGGAAATGCAGTTTTATGACCTAAACACATAATAATCATATTCACAGTTGTATGCACTGATAAATGGGGTGCGTTTTGTTTATAATTCAGTGATTTTAATCAAAATCCTTCACCTTTGACTTGCTTTCACTGAATGCTCGTGAATGTAAGTGTGTGATACTGAGATGTGTGTGTGAGTGAATGTTGCTCTCCTCTTTAATTTGAAAATAAAGTTTATACATTTATATAATAAACTGAAATAGATATTCAACTGTTTTGATGTAGCCCTATATTGATTCTGCAAGATTTTCTGACAATACAAGGCTATTTTTATGACTTCAGAAGACTTGGAATGGGGCACACAGTTCATATAGATGACTTTCATCTTGCTTTTATTGTTTTTTATCATCTTTCCCATTTGAACTTGCATTGTATGTAAATGGCAGCATGTTTTCCTTTGAACCATGGAAAATAGAAAGTCAGAAGGGACTGGAAAAACGTGAGTAAAAACAGTATTATTATAATGAAAACATATTTCAAGTAAATTATCAAATTAAAATAACATATATATATATATATATATATATATATATATATATATATATATATATATATATATATATATATACACACACACACACACACACATAATATTAATATATACTTTTAATATTAAAAAAACTTGCTACGTGTGCTGTGTTAGACTAAACTGCTAAATCTGCTAAATGACTAAATGTAAATGTAAATAAAAATAAATTAATATGTATAGAAATTGTTAAAATAATTATTAAAACAACATTTAATTATGTATATATATATATATATATATATATATATATATATATATATATATATATATATATATATATATATATATATATATTACACACACACGCACATTCCCATTATATTTACATTTTTATTTACTGTTTATTTATTTAAGCTTGACATCACTATAGAAACTGCTAATGTCTAGAAAAACACGTTTCTTATGTTCTTTTTAAGAAAAGAAATGGCTCTGTGGCTCTGGGTCATGTGTCAGTTCTCTTTGTCCAGCAGGTGGCAGCACTGACCTTTATCTCGGAGAAGTTTCCTAAAAACCTTATTCTCCTGTTAGACTGAAGAGCCACAACACCAATCTTTACATGCGACTCATTTGAAGAAACATTACAGGAAGAGTCACCAGGGTACTTAATACCAAAATGAACACCTATTTTGAATATAGGCCTATAGAAGCATGCATGAGTTTAAAAGCTATAGGCCAAGATTTTCATTGTATAAAGCTATTAATTGACTCGTTTTAACACAGCATCTTAAAAACACAAATTCAACCCTGAACAAAATAAATAAATAAAAAGACCGCAAGAACAGTTGGAAGTTTCTAGGTCTGACTCATTTGTACATTGTAAACTGGTTCGCTGATGAGTAATGAACTATAACCACCAAACCACAGAAGATTCTGTCAGTCTGTAACAAAAGTTACATCATAATTACTGTACATGAAGCCATGCCTTTCTGATCTGCATACGAGCCCCGCCCACATTTCAGTGTAGCCCCGCCCTCCTCTTCTAATTGTATCAGTATGAGAAGAATATGAGGAAATAGTTGCGTTTCAGGAGGCGTGGCTTAGATTCAACTAACTTCTCATAAGTTAGGGCTTGGCTTCAACTTTAAACTGAAGTCAAAGCTCAAGACTGAAGGAGAGAAACCATGTGCGACGTGGTGCTGCCAGCAGATCTACCCACGAGCAGCTTGAGTTCAGAAAAACTTCAGAAGAACCCAGAGCAGAACAATCTGAAGTCCACAGAGGAGATTACCAATGGATCTCCAGAGCCAGAAATCCAGACCAATGGAGAGAAAGACTGCAAGACTATTGAAGAAAGCAAGATTCAGGAGGACCTGAAGGAGTCAGAGGACCCTCAGAAGCCTCAGGATGAAGAGGAGGTTCTGGGGCCGAACGATGTCACCTGTGACTCGTGCATCGACCGGCCGTGCCGCGCCACGAAGTCGTGCTTGACCTGCCTGGTGTCGTACTGCGAGGCTCACCTGAGGCCACACCTGGAGAACGTCAAGTTCCAGAGCCACCGGCTGGTGGAGCCGCTGCGGGACATCGAGAGACGCACCTGTGAGACGCACCGCTGCGCGCTGGAGCTGTTCTGCTGCGCCGACGCGTGCTGCGTGTGTCAGGAGTGCGTGACGGAGGACCACCGCGGACACAGCGCCGTGCCCATCACCGAGGCGCGCACGAGGATAGAGGTACGCCTTTCAGTGTCCCCAAATGCTGCGTAATATTTTTAATGAGAATCTACGCTTTAAATATTGTGGTTTTTGTTTCTTATGCTCGCCAGAGCTGCATTTAATCAATCAAAAATACTGTAAAATTGTGAAATATTATTATAATTTATAAGTTATGCTTTCTATTGTAATGTGTTTTAAAATATAATTTATTTCTGAGATGCAAAGCTGAATTTTCCCTAACATTGCTCCTGTCTTCAGTGTCACATGATCCTTCAGAAAGCGTTCCAAGATGCTCATTTACTGTTCGAGAAACATTTTTTATTGTTTTCAGTATTGATATATTTATTTTTAGGATTCTTTGATGATTTGACGTTGAAAAGAGTACCGTTTAGTTTAAATTAGATATCTTTTGTAATATCTTTAATGTCACTTTTGATCAATTTAATGCATCCTTGCTGATTAAAGTATTTAAAAAACAAAATTTAATTGACTACAATCTTTTGAACAGTAGTGCATGACAAATGATCAGTTTTAATTAAAGTGATTAAAATGCCAAAGTTTCTGTGAAATAATCTGTTGCTTTGAAATGAGAATGAAAATGATTTGGGGGAATGTATATATTTGGGGCAAAAGGCTCCATGTTGCACAGCCGTTTTGATCGTCATATATTTGGAAGCAAAAAAAAAAGTGAAATATGCAATTTTTGCATTCGATGCAAAAAAATAAATTAATAAATTCCCAAACACTTCTCTGTCTGCCACTGATCAGTCAAACAGATAGTCCAGCTCCAAAATCATACCACTAGGCCAATGTTGCTGTTTCAAGATGCTCAGACTGGCATGCAGAAGATACTTTATTATAAGGTACTAAAATATAAGGCAGAATTAATAAGAGTAGGATGCTGCGCCGAATTCAGCCACATTTGCACTCAACTTACTTATTTAGACTTTAACAACTTACACTTTACCTTAAAAGGGTGATGATTTTAGCCACAAACATGCAAACTGCTCCTTAAATCTAGTGAATCCTTTCAGTGAAATAAGGAACAGAATGTTGATGCTCTGACTATTGTTAGATCATACAGCACAGTCTCTGTGTTTGATGCAGAGATCTCATTCATCTCATCAGATCAAGTTCATTCATCATGCGATCAGGTCACACATGCTGTAACAGAGACCTGTGCTCATGACCAGAACCAGATCGTTAACACTCTGTCAGTAACATGACATGTTTTCAAGATGATGCAGCACTTCAACGGTGGTTTAATGTGTTTGTAACATGCTAAAATCATTCCTTGATCTTGTCTTTTCTTGATGGTTTTTGGCTGTGGCCGCATGTGAAAACTGGTTTTTTTACGGTCAAATTCTCTGGCAAATTTGCATGCTACACAAATAAAGCTGGTTACATCCGGCTGTGCATGAGCATTCGCGTCACAGGCAACTAGGAAAACAAGATTTACTCCAAAATTAACATATTTGTCATGATTTGCTCACCTTTATGCAATTCCAAACCTTTATGACTTTCTTTCCTCAGAAAAGAAAGTTCATGATTAACTTTTTCAAGTCAAAAATGGTGTAATGCACAAAACATTATTACATTTTAAAATGAATGTAACAATTTATTTCTGATCAAAGCAGTATTTTCAGCATCAGTCTTCAGCGTCACATAATCTTCAGAAATCCTTCTAATATGCTGAATCGCCGCTCAAGAAACATTTCTGGTTATTATCAGTGTTGAGCAGCTTCATATGTTTGTTAAAACTAGCATTTTATTTCATTTATTTGAAATGGAAATGTTTTGTAGCGTTATATAAGGCTCAAAATATGGCAAAGCACCATAAAACAAAAACATTTGGCCATATGATTGTATTTCAAGTCTTCTGAAGGCGTGCAGTTTGGTTTAATAATACATTAACAGTCCATGCAATGTGCATTTTTTTTGGAACTTGACAACTATGCTTTCAAATGGAAAAACAGGGTTAATTTCCTGCAAAATGTCACTGTTTTGTGAACTAGGTTGAATACCTAAACTATTCAGGACATCAGAACTGTTAGGAAAACTGTTTTACTAAAAATGCAATGGTTTAAAACAATCCACCCTGCTTGTTAGGGTGTTCCCTGTCAAGGGAATGAGTCTGATGTATTGTCCTCTAGCACAGAGCAGGGAGTGTCCAGGTCTCTTCGAGGATCTGAGGCATTCCCAGTGATGTTTTGGCATGAGCATTAGATTACACAACATACAGAACACAAATCCTGTGTTGTTAGACGGAGCTAACCGTTCAGTCCAGCTACCTTGAGACAAACTTCCTCTCCGCTGATTAACAGAGAAGCTATGACACATGCATATCTCTTTAACATATCCAGTTTAACCACTACACTGAGCTCGTGACATTATTGACTAGTGTGGATATGCATGAAAAGTCAAGCCTTTAATATGCACTGTCAGTGAAGTTAAATACTTGAGTAGCATTCATAACATCAAATGGCTTTAATGTTAATACACCCCTTTTATTTCAAATGCTGAGCTCGCTAACTCAGGATGAGTAAACAGACTCTCACGTGTGTGTATCTGAGCATGTTTTAACTGGAGACGGGTTCTCATGGACATCAGTGACACACGTCCGCTTCAGGTTTCACTGCACCTATTGTGTGTGGGGTTATCGGGTGGAGAGAAAACATACTCTTTTTGCTTTAATGTGAGAGTCAAAGCACTATTGTTTGAGATGTCCCATTTAGCAAACCTACACACTGAATAACAGTGACTTCTGCTGAACATGAGCTGTGTGCTCGCTGGAGGACGTTTTTGTCTGAACTTGTCTGTGGAATGCAAAGCAAAACTGAACAAATAGACTTATACGCAAAAGCATGCTAGTTTTGGTTACATGAACTTTTATAATGTACAATATTAATCAGAATGTTTTTTTTTTTTTTTACATTTTATTTTAAGTATTTAAGTAAGTTATTGCATATTTTACAAGTATCCTATATATATATATATATATATATATATATATATATATATATTTTTTTTTTTTTTTTTTTTTTTTTTTTTAATACACAGTATTGTATGTGTTAACAGAGAGAGCTCCAGGACAAACAGACAGACATGGTGAAGACGGTCACAGCAGCAGAAAACGCCATTAACAAGTTACAGGCCAACACAGTGAATATAGAGGTAAAACACCACATTCAAAGACCTAAAGACTTGACTAAACACTCTTTAATCCCCATTTTACTTCTGTTACCAGGGTGTGTTGTGTATAGTCAGCCACTTTGGCTATTCAAGATCATAAACCTGAGTGTTTAATAGTTCACATATTAACTAGAAACTGGTAATGAAGGTCATTCCTTCTTTGAATTCAGGTTTAGGTACACTGTAAAAAATGCTGGGTCAAAGATGGAGTAATCCAGCTGTTGGGTTACATTGGGTTAATCCATATTTGACCCAAAGTTGGGTTAAAACAGCCCAGCATTTTTAAAATGTAAGAGCTATCCGTATATTATATGTTTTATTAATGTCAGCATGTATTTGATAGGTCATCACTGACATCCTTAAGAGGAGATATGAAAGAAATGACTAAATGTTTGGAGCTACAGATGAAGATGATGGATGTCATTAAAAGGCATTTCCCTCCAGTTTTGCTCTGGCGGTGACTTTTTCAGTTGTCTCTGTCTGTCTGTTTGGCCGCAGGCGTCTGTGAAGGAGGTGCGTGGAGTGATCGAGGAGCAGTTTAACATACTTCTGGCGGCCGTGGAGCAGGCGGAGAAAGAAGTGAGCGAGATCTTAGAGGTGGAGGAGCGACAGGCGCTGCACCAGGCCGAAGGAATCCGGGTTCATCTGGAGCAACGCTGCACTGAACTCAAGAAAACACAGAGTCAGGTCGAGAAAATCACCAAGAACAAAAATGACATCGACTTCCTGCAGGTAAGGAGGTTACTTCCTGTTTCCTGATGGGTTGATCATGACATTGAAGCATCTCTGAACCTGTCAGTTAAAGTTAAAAAGTTGCAGTGCATTGGCTTACTGTTAACTAAAACTATTAAAAATACTGTTGTAAACTGAAACGGAAAAATAAGCTTAATTAGAAGCACTACAATTACTCACTTAAAAAAAAAATATATAAAATAAAATATCAAATCTGAATAGTAACATAAAACACTAATAAAGTAACAAAACAAAACATAACATGGTTACAAAAAATTCAACTAAAATTAAAATGAAAACTGAAATGATAAAAATAAACACCAAATTTAATAGTGTATAAATCTACAAATAAATTATTTCTCTAACAATATTAGTATTTAAATAAAAAAGGCAACATTTATAATTTTCATTTAGTATAGTTTGATATACTAAAATAACTAAAAGTAAAACTGCAATAACAATTAATGAACACAATATAGACATATTTTAAAACAAAGATCGAAACACACATTTAATAAACCTAAACTAAAATGAAAATAATAAGACATAAACACAAAGTATCTCAATGATACTAAGATTTTATATATAATAATAAATACATTTTATACAAGGATATAAATAATACTGAAATAACAGTGGTTGGCCAAGCATTTGCAAAATGTGTTTGTGAACTTTAAATCTTTAATTGTTTTTCTAATTGTTTCCGGTATTAATTATATGAGTATTGTTTTCCAGGAGTATTCCCAGTGGAAAAAGGAAGCTGTTGATGTGTCTTTACCTGGTGTTTATATCGGCCTCATGGATCGACTGCAGTCATTCAGTCGCATTATCACACAGTCCACGAAAGAGATGTGCGACAACCTGCTGACCTCATACACCAACAAACTCAAAGACACCTGTAAAAACGGTCAGTGTGCACAACAACAAACATCTCCACACACAAGTGACACATCTTGCTACGAATTTGAGCAATTCAAAAAATCGAACATTTGTGTTCTATGACGTTTGCTATGTTACTCAAATATCTTGTTTCATTTCACAGATAATGTAGGCATAAAGACGACGGTTTATGCCGTGATGGCGTCAAAAAAGAACATGTCACTTCCGAACCCAGAGACCAGAGACGACTTTCTTAAATGTGAGTGTTTGTGGTGACATCCCCACACTTCCCTAGTTAATTGATTGCATTTATATTTAAGCACTTAGCAGATGCTTTTATCTAAAGAATCGTACAAATTAGGATAATCAAATCAGCAAAAGAGCAACAATTATGAATTCCCAAAAAAAAAAAAAAAATAATTAATTTGCATACATTTCCAGAAAAAATATACTGTATAAACACTGGTTAAAACCAGGTTCACAAAGAGGATTTTGGAAATCTGTTTTTATCTCTCCATAAATCATGAAATACAGTAAACATCCAGAAACAAACAATAGACTTTCGCCATTTTTCAAGAATTAAACTTTTAATTATAAATCGGGGGAATTATATATGAACAAACCCCAACCTTCAAAATATAGTGAGGAAGAAAACTTTTACATTTGGTGTATGTTAGTGCAGCTGAAGTGGAGAGAAAACTTTTAAAGATTTGTATTGTAATTGAAATATACAGACGCAAATAGATAAAGTGCAAAAAGAAAATCAGGTGGATTGATATACTGTGTTAACAAAACCCTCAGTAAAAAACTTCAGGATCTAGATTGGAATACAACTGTTGAGTTTGGTGTACCGAATTTTCCGGACTTTAAGTCGCACTTTTTTTATAGTTTGGCTGGTCCTGCGACTTATAGTCAGGTGCGACTTATTTATCAAAATTAATTTGACATGAACTGAGAGAAATGAACTAAGAGACATGAACCAAGAGAAAACATTACCGTCTCCAGCCGCCAGAGGGCGCTCTATGCTGCTCAGTTCTCCTGTAGTCTACACTGAACACATAGAGCGCCCTCTCGTGGCTGGAGACGGTAATGTTTTCTTTTGGTTCTTGGTTCTAAATAAATGCGACTTATAGTCCAGTGCGACTGATGCGACTCATACTAAGGTGCGACTTGTAGTCCGAAAAAAATGATGCTGAAGTGGGGAAAAAGTTATTTTGAGGAAACAGTACTTAAAAAATGTATTGTAATTGAAATCTGCAAATGCAAAAACTGTAAGTGTAATAAAATAAACACTTAAATGTTGAAAGTTTTCTTTCCACTAGTGTGAAACAACACATTTTATAGCCCACAATCTCAAATTTATTTCAGTGCCTTAAAATGAAGAATGGAAAATATAAACATTAAAAGTAAAATAGTGCATTATGATATTGAAATGAAAGTGGCGATTATAATACAGAAACAGAGTCTAGCTTCCCAGATGTAACCGTTCTGCTCAACTTTTTTTTTTTTTTTTGTATTACATTACTGTAGACTTGACTTTTCACCCATATTCTCCCACAGATGTCACGCCTCTGAGCTTTGATGCAGATACGGCTCATCAATATCTGCGTCTGACAGAAGAACGGAAGAAGGTGACAAACACCACGCCGTGGCAGCAGAGCTATCCCGAGCTCCCCGAGCGCTTCCAGCACTTCAAGCAGGTGATGACGGTCGAGAGCTTCTACATGGGACGCCACTATTTCGAGGTGGACATGAGAGGAGAAGGCACTCACATCGGCCTGACGTACAAAAGCATCGACCGCAAGGGATCGGAGAGCAACAGCTGCATCACGGGAAACAGCTTCTCCTGGTGTGTGCAGTGGAACGGACGCAGCTTCTCCGCGTGGCACAGCGATGTGGAGACGCCGCTCAGTGTCCCCAAAGCCACGCGGATCGGCGTCTACGTGGATTATTCCGCCGGCGTGCTGGCTTTCTACGACGTGGAGAATGGCATGGCGCTCATCCACAAGTACCAGGCTGAGTTTCTGGAGCCGCTTTACCCGGCCTTCTGGCTTCCCAAGAAGGAGTGCGTCGTGCTTTTGGAGCCAGGAGCTTCCCTGACAACCCCTTCTCCTGTTACCTCTCCTAAATAAAGTGTTTCTGCTTCTCCTATCCACATCCTTTTCCTTCTTATAGGGCCCTGTTTACACCTGGTTTTGTCCACCTTACACAGATACAGATGCAATGGTGTAAACAGATCTTCTGTAACCTCTGACTGATATTACATTTTGTGACTACAACAGTGCATTTATACAAGATGCCAATTAAACATGTTTTGTGCATTGATCACATATCACAAAAAATATCCTAAAGTATAACTTTTCAAACATGCATGAAACTATAAATATTTATATATATATATATATATTATATGGTGAGATAAAATATAAAAATATAATATATACATTACATAGATACATATTTGTGCATACGTATATGTGGGGTTTATTTAATATTGTTTCATTCATCTTAAAATAATGTTGCAATAATAATATTGCACAAGTGACAGAACCCATTTGCCGTAGTTGGATATTGACGTTTCACTAGGTTTGGGTTAACGGGACAGATGTGGCTCTTTAATGACTTTGTAGTCTGTACACTATATGCTGCTTTTTTTCCCTTATATTTCACATTTTATGTTACATTCTGTGCCTAGGATCAAACGTGACAACAATAAAACGTTGTCTGTCTATGCAAATAAAACATTTCTACAGTAAAGTGCTGATATTTGTCCTCGTGTTTAATTGCAGTGAGACCGGTTGCACCATTCTAGGATGTCACAAAGCCTAAGGGAGTACAGGGATCATGTTTGACTGAGGATAATTATTACATAACTGCTTTTTATTTGACCTACTGTAAGTTCTATATTCAGAATTATTGTGGGAAAAAAGCAAGAAAGTCAAATATTAGAAAAAAAGCAAGAAAGTCAAATATTAGAAAAAAAGAAAGAAAGTCAAATATTACTGCATGAAGAAAATGGCACATAGTGGCTAATGTAAGAGACACTTATCCAAGCAATCAATCATATACATTTTAAATTTAATATACTTTAGTGACATAAGTATCATTAAATAGTTTTATATATATATATATATATATATATATATATATATATATATATATATATATATATAATTGTAAAGAATAATCCTGACATCAGAGTTTAAATTAAAAAAATAACCACAATGGACCGGTGTATAAAAACATTAAAATATCGAATCAAATGTATATATGATTTTGGCAAATATAGAAATTATTAATAATCATATGTATTTTATAACTTTTATTTTTTATATAATATTATATATTAAATATTATAATATCATATATATCTACAAACATATGCTATTTACAAAAAGAAGTGGAAAAAAAGAGAGTATACAAGAAATATATATATATATATATATATATATATATATATATATATATATATATATATATATATATATATATACATATATATATAAATTGCGAATGGGATTATGCACCTAATAAATTTTTTTTTTTTTTTTACTAATTAATTAATAAATACAATTCATTAAATAAAAAATATATATATATTTCTCTGTTTCTGTTGCTTTGGGGAAAAAAAGTTTTCTGTTCAGGCGCGCTGTAGTGAGTCCTCACAGACCCGGAAGTGACGTGTCGTGTAACGTCAGTAGCACCAGGAACAACAGCAGTCGAAATGAAGCTGGTAAGTAAAAAATATGCTATTTTATTCCATTATCAATTCTTCTCAAACACTGAAGACATGATTTATGTGTACAGTGTGCTTACGTTCCTCTAAAATGACGTTGAAGATAAGGAATAAAGCGGGTTTAGCTTAGCCAGTCCTCTGACAGTAAACAGCTCACTGCCTCAGATTGAGTTTTCCTACCTTTAGGTTTAATTAAATGTTTAATTAGTCGTTATAATTCGTGTTTCTGAGCCATTTTGTCTCGCTTCCAGGACTCAAACGACGATGAAGATGTGGCTTTATTTGATGCTGAGGAAGATTCAGCCGCGAGAAAGAACAAGATCAAGTGTGTTTGTTGTCGTCGTTAACTTTAACTAGTTTTGTGATATGCTTCTGTTTAAATCATGGTTTAGTACATTTTAGGGAAGTCCTCATGTGAAAAATGAGAAAAAAGACGAATTATTAATTAAAATAATATTATTTATTATTAATATAGGATTTGAGTAAATTAATGCATTATTATAAATAAGTAAATGCATTATTGATATTTTAAAAGTATGTTGGCCTTTTAGTAGGATTTTATTAAATGTATAGTAAAATATTATAATATAATAACTACATTTTGTAATAATGAAATATTTAAATAGATTATTGTTATTTATTAAATTTGTTACAAAAAATGTGATGTGTTTAGGGTTAGTTTATAGTAATTATATAATATTGTGATAATTATTTATACCTTTTTTTAAATAGTACAAATATAAAATATAATATTATTAATAGTAATAACAATTATCATTATTATTTAAATATTTTTGTTATTAATTAAATATATTAAATTATTATTATTATAAATAAGTAAATGCATTATTACAATAAAGTTAAAGTTAAGTTAGTTATTATTGATATTTTAAAAGTATGTAGGGCTTTAAGTACAATTTTATTAAATGTGTTAAAATATCTTAATATTATAATATCACTACATTTTTTAATAATGAAATATTTAAGTGCATTATTGTTATTAATTAAATTGGCCAATTAATATGTTAAGGGTTAGTTTATAGTAATTAAATGTGATAATTATACCTTTTTTTAATTAGTACAAATATAAAATGTATTATTATTAATAATAATAATATTATTATTTACATATTTTTGTTATTAATTAAATGTATTATTATTATAAATAAGTGCATTATTGCATTATTACATTAAAGTTAAAGTTAAGTTAGTTATTGATATTTTAAAAGTATGTAGGCCTTTAAGTACTTTAAATACATTATTGTTGCTTATTAAATTTATGAAAAAAAAATGTAATATGTTAAGGGTTAGTTTTAAAGTAATTATATAATATTGTGATAATTATTTATACCTTTATTTTGTAAGTACAAATATAAAATGTATTATTATTATTATTATTAAAAAAAATTATCTTATTAATTAAATCTATTTGTAATCGATTATTTTTCACTCTAATAATGCTGTGAGTTTAGAGTATGGCTTTGGGTTTGTTTATAGTAATTATTGCACATGAGGTGTGTGGGATGTCCTCATGTGGACGAATGAGCTGAATAAACGAGTGTGTGATTCCAGGCATCCGGTGGCATCATTCTTCCACCTGTTCTTCCGGGTCACTGCTATCCTGGTTTACCTGCTGTGTGGTTCAGTCGGTGGATCCTTCATCGCCTGCATGGTCACCATCATCCTCCTCCTGTCATGTGACTTCTGGACGGTGAAGGTATGTGTTTAGAATAACTGATCAGGTGTTCATAAATCATTACAGTTACTGGAGTTAAATCGAGCATTGCTATAACTCATATTTTTATTTGTCTTGTTGTAGAATATAACCGGCCGACTGATGGTGGGTTTGCGCTGGTGGAATCAAGTGGATGATGATGGAAAAAACCATTGGGTGTTTGAATCCAGAAAGGTACACACACACACACACACACAGTCCTCCATAGAGTGGCATAAAAATATATTGAATATTTTTGTTGTTATTTACAGAATTATTTACTATTATTTACTGACCAAGCCACATTATTTGTTTATTAAATGTATTAAAATATCTTAATATTATTATAATATCACTAAATTTATTTTACATTATTGTTATGAATTAAATTGGTTAATAAAATGTTATATGTTAAGGGTTAGTTTCTAGAAATTATATAATGCTATGATAATTATTTATTTAAAAAATGTATTAGTACAAATATAAAATGTATTATTATTAATAATAATTATTATTATTTAAATACATTTTAGTTAATTAAATATATATATATATATATATATATATATATATAATGAAATAATGAAATATTTAAATAAATTATTGTTATTCAATTTGTTATTGTTGTTATTATTGTTATTCAATAAAATTCTAATATGTTTATGGTTAGTTTATATTAATTATATAATGTAATTTGTGATAATTATCTAATTATAATCATTATTACACATAATTATAATTATTAATTATCTGCATTTATTTAAAAAAATAACAATATTGTAAAATATTATTACAATTCAAAATAAGTGTTTTCTATGTGAATATATTATAAAATGTAATTTATTCCTCTAATATAATGCAGAATATTCATCCTCTCTACTCCAGTGTCACATGATCTTCACAAATCATGTGATGCTCAAGAAACATTTCTGAGTGTTTATTTGAAATGGAAAACTTTTGTGTATTATAAATCTCTTTCCTGTCACATTTAATCAATTGAATGTATCCTTGATGAATAATTCTATTAATTAAACACCCATCTTTAGAATGCGAGTGCATGTATATGACATACAGTGAATGTGAATTTGCATTTCTCCATTTGTTGTGTTACATTGACATCCTGTCTCTATGCAGGCCGGAGGGAATCAGTCTTCAGCGTCGCGTTCCTCAAACGCAGAGTCTCGTATCTTCTGGCTGGGTCTGATCATCTGTCCCGTCGTCTGGGTCATCTTTGCTTTCTTTACGCTCGTCTCCTTTAAGATCAAATGGCTGGTGAGTTGTGAGCAGCTCTTCGTCTGTCGCTCTTTATTTGAAAGACGATGGTGATCTGTGAGTGATGTTGTCTTGTCTCTCAGGCCGTGGTGATTTTGGGAGTGGTGTTACAGGGAGCCAATCTCTACGGATATGTGCGCTGTAAAGTAGGAGCCAGAACAAACCTGAAGAACATGGCCACAAATTATTTCGGACGGCAGTTTCTCAAACAGGTGTGTTATTGTAATTCAAGAACATCGTCTTAATCGTATCCTTATTTCATTATCATCGTGTGATGGTACAGTATCTAACTCCATTTGATTGTCTTCTAGGCTTTCACGAAACAAGAGGAGTCTTAGGAAGGAGCGTCTGCGTCTGTTTTCATTGATGAACTTTTAATGTTATGCTTTTTTAAAGATGGAAATGAAGCAAAGGTTGCTTTAGAAGTTGTTACTAATTTGTTTTTGCTTTTTTGTCAACCACGAGCTGTTTAATAATGTGTTTGACATTTAAAATACGTTTAACTTCTTTATAGTTTTTGTTTAATATCTAAGTATTCAGGGTATGTTTTATTATAATATTGCATGACATCATGCATTATGCTTCTGTTTTGCAGACAGTGATAAAAACAGATGTATATATTTATATACTGCTGTAAATTGCTGTATACTCTCTGTAGTTAATTGAATGAAAGTTTGATTGATTGATTGATTGTATCTCATGTTCAGTGAATTAATGGAAATGGAAATAAATGGAGTTTTGCCCAGTGAAGTCAGCTACAGACACCACATAATTAAACATTGTCAAAATCAAAGTGGCTTCTAATACCATTAGAAATTCCTTTTAACTTTAAATTTTAAATCAGTTTCTTTCTTTTTTTCTTGCCAGACATGTAAATGTCCCCTATAAATATTAATACAATTAAATAATTTAATTTAATGATAAATGAATATCATTATTCTCACATATATTTCAAGATATCTGCACTCATAAAGAGCTTTAAATGCTTTTTTCTTCCCTCTAAATTGTTATTTTGAACTATTTTATATATAATTACGGTGATTTTTAAATCATAAAATCTTATGCATTGCAAAAAAAAAAAAAAGCAATCAAAAATACATTCTGTGGAGGTTCATTTTGATGATTGACCCACTTGGTGAAAATGTTCTGAATGCCGTATTTATTCATTTATATATATTAGTGCTGTCAAACGATTAATCATATCTAAAATAAAAGTTTTTGTTTACATAATATATGTGTGTGCTGTATTTATTTTTTATGTATATATAAATACACAAACTGTATATATTTTGGAAATATTTACACACATATACATTTCTATATATTATATTTTATATTATAAATGTAATACATAAAAAAAGAAATTCTTAAATATGTACACGCATGTGTGTGTATTTATATATGTATTTATATATACATAATAAATCTACACTGCACAATTATATAAACAAAAAGTGTATTTGGGATTTTGACAGCACTAATATATATATGAATAGTTCTTTATTGGTACATGTTTGGATTTTCGAAGAAAAAAAACCAAGGACTTTTATTTTGTACATACAATCGACTTCACTTCCGTTTTTTGCTGTATAGTTTCCGCTGTCTTCACTTTAAACGTTATAATATTATTGTGTATTTTGCACTGATCCTGACGGAGCCATTTCTGTCACATTTCTGCCTCTCAGGATGATCCCAACCGAAGACGCGTCCGCTCGGAAGCGGGAGATCGAGGACAAACTCCAGCAGGTTCGTTAAAAATAGACAAAACAGGAAGAATGAAGAATTACCCGAGAGTCCCGTGATCAGGCGGCGGATGTTATTAATGTTATTACTGTCACTCGCGATCAACTAAAATGAGAATCTGAGTATTGTCATTAAAAATAATGCCACAGAGCATTTTAGAAGCTTTATGATGGACAACAAATAATAAAAAATAACTGCTGTTGATGGGGTGTGTTCACTTGAGAGGTCATAACACGTATAAAGTTACGTCACCTGTATGTTTTCTACAGGAGCAAGAAACTCTGTCTTTTATTCGTGAAAGCCTGGAGAAGAGTGATCAGCTCACTAAAGGAATGGTGAGAAATGAGCAGTAAAAAATATTGGTGGAAGTGTGTGTGTGTGTGTGTGTGTGTGTGTGGTTTATGAGGACACATGTGTATAATGACATGGGCACTACAACATGAACATGGTTTATGAGGTCATTTCCTGTGTCCATGTAAAACAAAATGCTTTAAAAACATACAAAACGGTGATTTATGAAATCTTAATTGCCAGTAGTTTTCAGTACACAGATTGTACAGTATAAAAAACATTATGAAGACCACAAGTGCAAGTGTGTGTGTGTGTGTGTGTGTGTGTGTGTGTGTGTGTGTGTGTGTGTGTGTCTGTGTCTGTGTCTGTGTCTGTGTGATCCTAGTTTTAAGTTCAGACTAAAATAACAGCAGTGTTGTACAATGATATCTGCTGTTCATATGCCATTGTCTGAAGTTACTTTATTATTGTGTAGTTTATTTTCTGAATGAAAGCATGTTTTGTGTCCTGTGAGGTGTCCATCCTGTCCTCGTTCGAGAGCCGTCTGATGCAGCTGGAGAACTCCATCATCCCGGTCCATAAGCAGACGGAGAACCTGCAGCGACTGCAGGAGAACGTGGATAAAACCCTCTCCTGCATGGATCACGTCATCAGTTATTATCACGTGGCCAAAGACACCGACAAGATCATCCGGGAAGGGTGAGAGTGACCTGAGACTGTTCTTCAGTGATCGACCGATATTTTTTACAGATATAATATTTCAGCTATTTTTAGGACATTTCTAATTAATTCATTATATAATTTTATTTAAAAATTAATCATTTTAATAGTTATAATAATTTAATTATTTTATTTTATGATTTAATAATTATTGAATTATTATACTCCCCAAGGCTGAATAATACACTATAATTATAATATAGTATATTGTATATAAAATTGATTTTATAATTCTATAATACTAATGTATAAGAATGTATAACTTAATTGCAGGTAGATAGATAGAGAGAGATGTGTGTGTATATATATTTAATTTTGTATACATATTTTTTATTTTATTAAATAATAATTGTTACATAATATTTAATTATTAAGATTATATAAACAAATAAAATAGTTTAAGTAAATTAAATATAATTATTTTGAAATCTCTTAGACTCATAAAGACTGCATATAATTGATCAAAAATACAGTGAAAACTAATTTTGTGAAATATTATTAGTTTTAAATAACAGATCAAAAATAGACGGATGGATAGATGGATAGATGGATGGATGGATGGACAGATAGATGTATGTTAATAGATTATAAACTAACAATAGCCATGTTTCCATCCCAAAAAAATATTTGCAAGAAAATTTTTTATTTAATTGCATAAATTCCATGAGGCATTCAATATTGCAAAAACTAGTTTGGAGACGGTTTATGTCAAGAAAATGGGTTTTAAAGGGATAGTTCACCCTATAACTACGGTTTTAAATAACAGATCAGATTTAGACAGACAGATAGATAGAGAGGTGTGTGGACAGACTCTGATTGGTCATTCACTGATGTTGCAGGCCTGCAGGTCGTCTGGATGAGTATCTGGCCTGCATCGCAAAGATCCAGAAAGCCGTGGAGTATTTTCAGGACAACAATCCCGACAGTCCCGAGCTCAACACAGTGGTACGTACAGTTTGTCACGCTCTCAAGCTTCTTCAGTCCGTATGAAGCTCCTCAGCGAGGCTGTCCTGTTGCAGAAAGCACGCTTCGAGAAGGGGAAGGAGCTGCTGGAGGCGGAGTTTCGCAGCCTTCTGACCCGCTACAGCAAGCCAGTGCCGCCCGTCCTCATCCTGGACGCCATCGGAGGAGACGAGGACATGGAGGTGCAGGAGGACGTGACCCTGGAGCACCTGCCCGAAGCCGTCCTGCAGGACATCATCTGCATCTCTGCCTGGCTGCTGGAGTACGGACGCAACCAAGGTGCACACAACACACATGTGCCATTATCTGTGCCATTAATGTCAAGTGTCATTAGTGTTGGTTCTCGAAGTATTTTTTCCGTTCATTTTTCCATTCCATTCCCATTCATTTTTCCCAACGGGTTTTAAAAAACTGGACCAAACCAACCAGTTACGAGCAGATGCACAAAGCTACAAACTAAAACTGAAAAACAATGAATCGTGATTAATCACATTCAAAATAAAAGTCTCTGTTTACACATGTGTGTGTACTCTGTATACATTTATTATGTATATATAAATACACACACACACAGATATGTATATATTACTTTTAATATTATTTAAATATTATATATTTATACTTGTATATTTGCATTTATCTGGTGCATTTATATAAACATAATAAATATACACAGTACACACACATATATAAACATACTTTTATTTTGAATGCGATTAATCATTTTTCAGCCCTGCTACAAACATTTATTAAAAATATTTGAAGATCACTACAATCCCATGAGGCATTGCAAATGACATATCGAATTTAAAATGAGCGTGAAATATAACTATTCATGTTTTTTAAAGAAATAAATGCTTCGGTGCCTTGGTGAGCGGAAAAGAGAGAAATTTAATTTAAATGTAATTATTTAATCAATTTAATTATTTAATTGTTGATTTAAAACACCTAATTAAATAACATAAAATAATTTATTAGTTGAATATATATGGGTCAAAGATAAAAAATATTTTGATGTCAAGATGAAATTACATTTTTATAAGTTATTTTATATGCATATAAAGCGGATTAAATGCAAGTGAACTGTCTATTTTAATGTTTTAAATTAATTTTGTGGGAGAAAAAGAAAGTTTTTCATCATCATTCAGCAAAACAGATATATTTGATTAATAAAAATTAATACAATAAAATTTGTGTAAAAAGTAAATGACTCTTATTCTGACCTTTACATAAAATATATGAAAAAAAATGTAAACTTATCGAAAATTTGAAACTTAAAATAGTCTTTTAATGAAATCTATTAATCTATCAAATCTTGCATCTCTGACATGTTTTCTGTAAATTGAGGTAAAAAAAGTTAAATATAGTATATAATCTCAGAAAAAAAAATAATGTAAAAAAGTTAACTTAAAATGTACAAAAAAGTGAAATGTATTATATAAATACATATTATTTGTTGATTGAATCTGTGGATGCAATGTTTATTTAAAGTTTATACACACAATTATTGTTGTATGAAAACTGTTCTGCACAGCATCATGGGTAATGCAGTTTTCCACCACGAGTTCTGCTATTAATTCACTTGATTATATAATAATAATGTGAACAGATGGCTTTACCAAAAGCATGTATCATTGATAAAGGGTGTTTAAAATCTGATGTCGTGTGTTTGTTTTCCTGCAGACTTCATGAACGTGTATTTCCAGGTCCGGTCCAGTCAGCTGGATCGCTCCATTAAGGGTCTAAAGGAGCATTTCCGTAAGAACAGCGCCAGCTCTGCCATCCACTCGCCCGCCGTTCAGACCAAACGCAAGGAGACGCCCACCAAGAAGCCTCCCAAACGACCAGGTCAGTGACCTTTAACCCTTCACCCCACTAGAGCGGGTCTCTTTGGGTTTCTGCTGGTGCTGATGGATCACGATCAGGTGTATCTGACCTCCATGACCTCGCTTCCTGTCGAAGTTCTCCTCTTTTCCCGTTCCTAGTGTGTGTGTGTTCATACTAACCGTCTCCTCTCCCCATTTCTCTTCTCTGTCTCACTGGTTTCTGATGATGTCAGTCTACATCCCAGGTAAAGTCACAGCTGTGTTTGTGACGCGTCCATCGCTTGCTTCTGTTTGCAGAGCCAGAGCCACACACACACACTCACACACACGTATATGTAACAGAACATGCTATGATAGGACTATTTACATGCATTGCAAACATGTTTCACTTGTAAAATTTGCTGGTGAAACGCACAGAAGATTATTCATGCAGAACGTGAGACAAATGTGTACTTTTGAGGAAAAAATTGACCAAAAGAAAACTACCACTCAAAGGTCCAGGGTCATTTAAGAGTTTAATTAATAATGAAAATGAAAAAATAAATGATAATAATATATATATATTTATGTTTTTTAAACATAATGTAAATAATTTTAATTAGTTGATAATTAAATTCATTTGAGCTAAGCATTTTAAATTAACATTTAAAATTGTTTATAAATTACATTTATATTTAAATTGAATTATTATTTTTTTGCTCACCAGGGCAGCATTTATTTGATAAAAAAAAAACAGCAATATTGTGAAATATTATTGTTAAAAACTGTAAAATTGTTAAATATTATTACAATTTTAAATTACTGTGTGAATCTGTGTTAAAGTGAAATGTATTTCTCTGATGCACCGCTGTATTTCCAGCATCATTCCTCCAGTCTTCAGTGTCACATGATCTTCAGAAATCAGAATAATATGATGATTTACTGCTCAAGAAACATTTCTGATTATCATCAATGCTGAAAACTTTAGTGCTGTGCTATATTTTTGTGTAAAGTGATGCATTTAATTTTTCAGGATTCGCAGATGAACAGAAAGTACAGAATTTATTTGAAACAGAAATCATTTCTAACATTATAAATGTTCACTATCACTTTTGATCAATTGAATGCATCCTTGCAGAATAAAAGCATTAATTTCTTCAAAAAGAAATGACCGACCCCAGACATTTGAATGGTAGTGTTTTATGAACCATTTGTTTTTCTTGAATGTGAGAAAGCCTTAATACACACACATATACACCACATCAGATGCATCCATCCAGACACACACACACAACTTATATCTCATCCAGACCAATTAATTGTTATTAATCAGGATAACTAGTATATTGAGCTAGTTTCTTAAGACATTCTCCTGTTACTGTATTTTTTTTATCAGCGTGGAGGGCACATTTTGTTGGCTAACAGCTCTGTATTGTGTACGGAGAGTTTAATATTGAAAAAGATAGTTCTTTGTTTTCTACTAACACTATTAACACTGACTGCATGCTCACTCCTCACCACACGGGGCGCTGTGACTGATCTGCCCTCACTAACACACTGACTCTGTCTTGGTCATGTGATGCTTATATTGCCTAAGAAAACATTTACTGCATATTAACTGCTTAATAAAGGGGTCATGTCACGATAAATAATTTTTTTTATTTTTTATCATTGCACTATTTATTGCTATTTGTACGATTTAGTTAATTGTACTATGAAAAGATTGTAATGTTTGCTACCCAAAAGATGAATGTAAACTATTTTATTTTTATTTTTATTTTAATTAATGAATATACATAAGTCTAGAATAACAACCTGTTCCAGGGCCATTGAGAATTAAAAATACACTAGATAACTAGAAACCTGATCTGATATAAAATGATGATATGATCCCTTTAAGACACGTGCCTTTAGTTTTAGCGGCACAATGACTGTCTGATGTGTTTGTGCTGTGATGTGAAACATGTTTTAGATGAATAGTGTGGCTAATGCATTGGAACAGCACTTCTCTTAATGACTGTATTAACATCACTGTTTGTGACACAGTGCTGTGGTTTAATAGCTGTGATAGATTAACCGGTTGTATTTTCTCCTCAGTGTGTGTGTGTGTGACGTGTTCTTCAGTCTGTTTAGCTGTAGATATTGTGATGTGATGATGTAATGTTTGTGCACCGCATGTGTTTGTGAGTGTGTGTGTGTGTGTGTGTGTGTGTGTGTGTATGTGTATGCAAGGTCCAAAATGAACTTTCTGCCACCGATGAGTCAACTGTGAAAATGTACTGGCAATCAATCATTATATATATAATCATAGACACCAAACTCTGTACATAAATTGTTCTTATCAAGACAGACAACTTTCTAATTCACATTCATTAGCTACGACCAACAGGAAGTCGGATATTTTGATTTGAATATGGATTTTGGGAAAAATATAGCTATGAATTAATGCATACTCCTCAGAGGAGAATTATACTATACACACCAAAACCTGTTTACATGATGCCAAAACATTGAGGAACTTAATTATATATGTATATATATATATATATATATATATATATATATATATATATATATATATATATATATATATATATATATATATACTTTTTTTTTTTTACAGACCAATTACATTTAATTCATTAATATACTTGTATCATAAAGTGTGATATAATTATTTGCCATACTACATTTTTTCTTCCAAAATGAACAAATACTAACTAAATTGAAAGTAGATTATATTAACTATTAATCCCAGAGTAAAGTCACTTCCTAAATTAAAAAAAAACTGTAAATAACAACTTATTTATTTTACAGTAGAAAGAAAACATTTAATTCATCAAAAAGGCTTACTAATTTCATCCATTTATTTAAAACAAATAGAAATGTTTCAGATACACTTTGAATGCAAGTAAATTCAAATCTTTGTTTATATTTTATTTTATTTTTTAAAGTTATTATTTTTAGTTTAAAGATTTTAGGCTTCCAAGATCAATGTTTGATGGTGAATTTTAAAAGATTCAAAATGTTAAAAAATATAATTTTTGGGGTGTTTATGTTTGTAAACTTACTTTTTACTGCATCACAATCTTAACTCACTTAATTCACTAAAATCAGTTCTTTCAGTTTGACCTTATAATGTTGGTAATGTTGCGGTTCCTAATATACTAAGCCAGTTTATTGACTTTTATCAGTGTAACTCAGAGGTTCATGTTGGACCGTGTGTGTGTGTGTGTGTGTGTGTGTGTGAGATAGCTGTGGTGTCGGCTGTAGTCTCGGAGGGATCTGGATTTCTCTCAGTTGTTGCTCTGGTGTCGGTGGACAGGGTTTGAGAAGCCCTTCCTCTTCCTCTTCCTCACGGTGTCTTCCTCTGTTTTCCTCCTGCATCCCTGCGTCTCTCTCTCTCTCTCTCTCTCTCTCTCTCTCTCTGTTCCTCTCTGTTTCTCTGTTTGGGTGTTGATGGGCGCAGGCACGATCCGTAAGGCTCAGAATCTGCTCAAACAGTACTCTCAGCATGGCCTGGATGGAAAAAAGGGTTCTAACCTCACTCCTCTAGAAGGTAAAGCACGCTGTCTTTCTGGTTTCCTTCCTCTTCTCAAGCTCTGTCTCTGGGTTTTATTTCTCACTTTTGCTGTTTTTGAACTGTTGCGTTTCCGAAAGCAGCAGTCGGACAACACAGAAACCTATGGGTCACAGCAGTTTCACCCTCAGCGAGGGGAAAACATCCTCCAATTGTCCTGAGAGAGCCACTGTCTTATCTGTGCAATATATGTTTATAAAAAATAATAAAATACAAATATTTTTAAGTTATACATTAATAATTCAAAATATTTTTGTATTCAGTTAAATAATAAATAATAATTTTGTAATTAATAGTATTAATAATTGTTATTTAATAATAAAAAAACAATGAGGATTTGAAATGTGACATTGTGAAAACACTTAATTTACACATTAAATTACAGTTTAAGTTAGAGGCAATGAACAGCAGCATTTAACTAAATATTTTGCCACATTGCCATAATATTTAGTAGACTATGTAAAAAATTATGCAAAAGCTAAGTTTGCTATGCATGACATCATACTATCAGTATAGCTATTGTTAACTAAAATGTCATAATGTGAAATAAAGCTGAAATGTAATGTAAACATTAGTTCTGTCAAGCAAATGAACGCGATTAATCGCATCTAAAATGCAAAAAAAGTTTTTGTTTACAGAATATATGTGTGTACTGTGTATATTTATTAAGTATATATAAATACATACACATACATGTATATATTTCACAAAATTTTTACATCTATCTACATGTATTTTTATGATTTATATTATATATGAATATTTTTAATACATAAACATAAAGATTTTCTGAAATGTATGCTGGCATATATAATGAATATACACAGTACACATAATAATGTAAACAACAAAATATTTTGGATACAATGAATCGTGATTAATTTAGTTTGACCGCACTAGTAAATATTATTGAAAAACGTAAACATAAAAATTAAAAATCTTACTATGGCAACTCATTGAAATAAAATAAGTGCTAAAATGACTAAAACTAAATTAAAAAATGAATAAAAACGAAAAACAATGCAGTTAAAACAAAAATGTAAAATATAAATATTACTAAAGAATTTAAATGAACACTGAAACGATACAAATCTAAATAAAAAAACATATTAAAATAGTGTATAATAATAACGCTGCATCCACATTTTAAATCCGGCTTCATTCTGTTGACGATTTCAAGTAAAAAGTAGATTTTTTTTTGAGCTGAGTGTGGCAGCAGGAAGATCGTGGTCATTGTTTTCTCTCTCAAACTGAGGACAAACTGTGGTGACGTCAGTGTTTCCCATAAGTCTCTGTGCTTTGCTGGGTCCATCGGTGCACTTAGAAGCCCACTAACACCCAGCAGTCGGTCGAGCCGCGTCAGTGTTTGCTTTGTGGGTGGGTGAGCTTGTTCAGCACTCCCTCTGTAGCCCAGGGTGAGTGACCCGGGTCATGTGACTATATCCTAACCAATCAGGTTTCGATCATGACCTGCGAGGGGTTAAGCACCTGTCTGACGACAAGCATGGCGCGGCTGCAGGTGAGTCTGAGCTCAAAGATTATGAAAAAACACATTCATTCTGACTCATTCCTCAGTTTATAAAGAACAAATGATGCAATGTGTTACATAAGCCTCAAGTGAACACACATTTTGTGTAAATCGTATTGTTGTGTGTTTAAGATAAAGTGAATTTTAATGTTAATACTGTTACAGTGACCCAGCTAAAGATCACCTGTAAACATGTGTTTGGAGTTCAAGCTGTTATCGGTATTTCAAAGATGCTGTTGTTTTAATTTAAGAGAGTTTATCAATACAATTTCAACAGTAATATTCAGTTCAGTTCAGAGAGTGAGTGATTCATCCTTAAAAATTACATTCTACATTTGATTGTGTTAATTTTAATTTAAAACTAAAAATTAAATAAATTGTATTATAATTAATATATATATATATATATATATATATATATATATATATATATATATATATATATATATATATATATATATATATATATATATATATATTTTTTTTTATTATTATAATTAATACTATGTAATTTGTTAGAGCTTTATTTTAAAGTATTATTAAAAATTATTGAACATTTTAAATTAGTATTAGTATTTCTATTAACCTTTAAAATTCAAAAGGTATATCCTACATTTAATTTTATTATTTTTAAATGTTATTAATTTTAAACATTAATTTTGTTAATTTTATTTGTTTATTTTTAGAATTTTTAATTAAATAAAAAAGTAATTTATTAATATAAATGTATTTTTAATAATTATTATTGTCATTGTTATTATTATTATTATTATTAAATCTAATTAGTAATTAATTGTATTATTAATTTAATATAATTATAATTAAAAATATTTATTTTAGTTCAAAGAGTCAGTGATTCTGTCAGTTCATTCAAGTCTTTTGATTAAAATATTCATATTCAATGTCCAGTTTGACCGTCCGGTAACATGGATATTATTTATATGCTTAGAGAGAGTGATTAAATATAAAGGGAAATTGTTCTGTTTGTCATTAATTTGTAATTAAATAAATTGTATTTATTACAAGTTCTACAACACACTTTGAAAAAGTAAAAATTCAATTTTGGCAGCACACATATGATTGATCCTTATTTCTCATTCATAGCTATTTGGTGTTAGATATATTTAAAGCTGCAGTATTTATTTACTGCATCACTAGAAGCAAACATCAAGCCGATTTTAATTCTGCTTTAATCATGTTAAGATACAATATATCACCCTTGGTCCACACTGGTCATGTCTGAATGTAGTTTTCTTGAGCTCTGACAGGTGTGTGTGTGTGTGTGTCTCAGGGAAGGATGACGTGTTGGACATCGAGATCGATTCGTACATCCACTGCATCAGTGCGTTTGTGAAGCTGGCTCAGAGCGAATACGCTTTACTGACCGAGATCATCCCAGAACATCACCAGAAGAAGACCTTCGACTCACTCATCCAGGTGAGAGCCGTGTGTGTTCAGTGTGTGTGTTCAGTGTGTGTGTGTGTGTGTGTGTGTGTGATCACAGTGTTTGTCTCTGCAGGAAGCGCTGGATAATCTGATGCTGGAGGGTGATAACATCGTCTCTGCGGCGCGGCGAGCCATCATGAGACACGATTACTCCGCTGTGCTGACCATCTTCCCCATCCTGCGCCATCTCAAGCAGACCAAGCCAGACTTTGACGCCACGCTACAGGTAGAGACAGAGCCAGTGAAAAACAGTCATGTGTGCACACTGGAGTGTGGCAGCCGATGATGTCATATCCTGTGTTGTGGTGCAGGGAACGGCTGCCAGCACCAAGAACAAGCTCCCAGCTCTCATCACTTCTATGGAGAGCATCGGAGCCAAAGCGCTGGAGGAGTTCGCCGACAGCATTAAGGTAATCACACACAACCATGACATCAGCTACAGAACTGTATTCTTTTATTATAATTATTATTATTTAATTTATTGTTTTATTTAATTTTAAATTATTACATTTTAATATATGTAATAAAAAATCATAATAAATGTTATTAATTATTTCAAATAATTATTTACTATTTAATTTGTATAAAAAAATAAAAAAGTGTGTGTGTGTGTGTGTGTGTGTGTGTGTGTGTATATATATATATATTATTTATATATTATTTATATAATTTTATAGTTTTATATTAAATTACTAAAAAATAAAAACGGATTTAATTATTTGTAATATTTAAAAGTTAAAGTTATAGTTAATAAAATGTATTATATGTAGTAGTAGTATTATTATTAATAATAATATATAATTAATTATGTATTTATTTAGAAAGTATTGAGATAATTATTAAATAATATAATTTATTAAATATTAATAAAAAAATAATAATATACAGTCATTTTTAATCATTTTATTTATTTAGATTAAATTAAATTGTAAGGAACGTTTTTAGATTTTTTTTACATAATTTGCTTTTTAAAATCATATGTATTTATATATCCTTTAATTGAATTATTTTTACTAAATGTTAATATTTTATAATATTAATAATTGTTATTACTTATTTATTTTAATAATAATAACGGTAATAATTATAACTGAAAATGAAATATGTTTTATATATGCATTTTTGTTATATTTCAAATACAACACATTTATTATATTATAAAATATAAATTGCATTCCTTGTTGCGCTTATTAATATTAATGATTATTGTGATGTACACAACAGAACGATCCAGATAAAGAGTACAACATGCCGAAAGACGGAACCGTCCACGAGCTCACCAGCAATGTAAGATGGCATCACTGTGGTAGTTTAGTAGTGATGTGTTATAAAAGCAGACTAAGAGGCTCTTTTCCTCAGGCAATCCTGTTCCTGCAGCAGCTGCTGGACTTCCAGGAAACAGCCGGAGCGATGCTGGCCTCTCAGGGTAAAGCGAACGAGAAACAGACACAAACAGACCGATCCAGTAGATGTACCCCCTGTATAGCATTTATACATCTCTCAGTAATTCAGTAATTCTTCGAAATAATTCAGACGCAGATATAAGCTCTGTTTTTATCACATTCATGTTCATGACGCACAGATCGCCGTCCTCACCCTCCTGTCTCCTTATTTGTCACCTGTTCATATTCCCTTCGTGGTCTGCATTTCCTTTTCCTTTGAAGTCTCTCGAGAATGAGAGCAAATTCAACTGTTTTCTGCTTCTCTGCTGTTGTTGTTTCTTCCTCCTTCCTGCAGAGGGGGCTCTAAATAACAATATACTGCTCAAATGATCATTTCTGGGATTATTTATTGATCAGATGTTATTTTTATAGGTTCTATATTTTCATTTAATTTTAATTATTATTATTATTATTATTTTTTTTTTAAAGCAATATTATTATTATTTAATATAATTAATAAACATTTAAATATTATTAAATAATAATAAATTAGAATGTAAACTTATATTTTGCAAATTCATTAATTAATGTAGTTTTGTTATATTTAATATTTAATTTATTATTTTGAAATTTAAAAACATTATTGTTTTTATTATTATTGCTTAAAATAATGAATAATTAATTCAAAATATTACTTATTAAAATATTGTTTGTTCGTTATGGTCTGTATATTAAAAAATGCATATGCATTTATTCTAATTAATATTTTATTTATTATTTTATTTCAAAACATTATTTTTGTTGCTGTTGTTGTTAAAAAGGTCTGTGAAAATTATCAGAAAGTAACATTATATATTCTCTGTTCATTTATATAATTTAATTATAATTAATATTATATAATTTATTTAAATTTTTTTAAATTAAAATGAATACTAATTAATTATGCTATCATTAATTCAAATATTTAATCAGAAAGTAATGTTATGTTCTGTATGGTTATTAATTTATAAAGCATTGTTATTATTCTTATGTTGTGTATACTCAGCAGTGCATGAGACTCTGAAGCTCCTCCCACTGTGTTCTCAGCCCCACCCACTCATCGCTGCTTCTCTGTCATTGGCTGGCTCTTAGTGGTGAAGCTCTTCACTAACAGAACTGTTTTAACTTCTCGCCCTCTGCTTCTCTCTCTTGTTCTCTCTCTCTCTCTCTCTCTCTCTCTGTTCTGCTTTGCTTCTGTCCTGTAGTACTCGGGGACACTTACAATATTCCTTTAGACCCCCGAGGTAAGCGCTCGAGCGGACGAGTAGAGCACATGAAACCACTGACTCCGTTTACTGTCTTCATACGTGTCGTGAATGACTCCTCGATGCACATTATACTAAGAATAACGTTTACAGCCGTGTTTCATTGTTATCATTTATTCATTTATAACATTGAATTATAGTTAATATTTAATTTGTAATATATGTTTTATGCTTAACTGTATAATAATAATAATTATTATTATTATTGTTATAGAATATTATTTTTAAAATCCTCACGTAATATCAATGTAAATATATGTTTTTTGATATTACATAAAAATTTGTTTTGAATAATATTCTCATATATATATATATATATATATATATATATATATATATATATATATATATATATATATATATATATATATATATATATATATATATATATAAAATAGGATATTATAAAAAATTATGTAACATTAAAATAAATTATATATATATATATATATATATATATATATATATATATATATATAAAATTTGACATTTTAAATTATTTTATTAGAATTACTGTTATTTAATTTGATGTTCTATGCATTACTACTAAATAATTTTTACAATATTTATTTTTTCCAATGAATATAAACTTAAATTATTTTATATATATATATATATATATATATATATATATATATATATATATATATATATATATATATATATATATATATATATATATATATATATATATATATATATATATTACATTTTTACGTACATTTTTTTGGACAATTTTTTCCTTAACACTATCATTTAGTAATATTGAAGAATATTAAAATGTAGATGTAGTTAAATCAACCGAACATAAACAATGTAAAATTAATAAAAGAGATACACTCATTCATTCACAGTAAGATTTATTCTGAAAGTGAACGAGGTTGGTTTGATTTGGTGTTGACTTCAGCTCTTGAGCCGTCTCTCTGAATCGCTCATGTTCTTGCTTGATGTACAGCTTTAAATACGATGTTTCCAGGACGCTTTTCTTGTGCTGATTCAAATATTCTGTCATGTTAGACCGCAGGATATGAAACGATCCTCTCTAAGATCTGTAGGATATTGTAGCTTCGTACAGGAGCTGTATAATTATAGAAGAATACATGTATTTGTGTGTTGAAACGTGTCTCTTCTGGTTTCAGAGAGCAGCTCGTCCGCCAGCAGCTACAGTTCAGAGTTCAGCAGGAGACTCCTGAGCACATACATCTGTAAGACACACACACACACACACACACACACACACTTAAGAGTGCCACATAACATGCATTTTATATAAGCTTTTTCCCTTCTCTCCTATTCATTTTTCTGGGTTAAATCAGTGTTATTTTGTGTTTCACAGATAAAGTCCTGGGTAACCTGCAGCTGAATCTGTCAAACAAAGCTAAAGTGTATGAAGATCCGGCCCTGCGCGCCGTCTTCCTTCACAACAACTACAACTACATCCTCAAATCCCTGGAGAAGTGAGTGCATTACACTCTTTATACAGATTCACTGACCAATCAGAGAGCAGAGCACACCTACACACTCAGTGCTGGCCAATCAGAAGACAGCATGGATAGAACTACTCCTCTTCCTTATTGGTTCTTTAGATTATGATAAAATAAGTGGTAACGGTCAAATGCTGCGTGTGTGTTGTTGAGGTCGGAGCTGATTCAGCTGGTCGCTGTGACACATAAGAAGGTGGAGAGTTCGTACAGAGAGCTGATCGAGCAGGAGATCCAGAATTACCAGCGCAGGTGAGATCACATGATCCAAACACAAGAACCGTCCTGTGATCAATCAGTGAGTGACCTTCTGACCTTCTGACCTTCACTCACCTACAGCTGGCTGAGGGTCACCGAGCATCTGACAGAGAGAAACATCCCAGCATTCCAGCCTGGAACCAAAGTGAGATCGTCTCACACACACACACACACACACACACACACACACACATAGACAGACACAGATACACACAGACACAGACACAGACACACACACACAAACACAGAGACACACACAGAGACACACACACACACACATACACACACAGACAGACACACACACACAGACAGACACACACACACGCACAAACACAGACAGACAGACACAAACAGACACACGCACACAGACAGACACACACACACACACACACTGTTTTTTGATGATACACTTTATTATTTTTTATAATATTTTAAATGAGATTTTAATAAAAGTTTTACTAATTGTGTTGTGTTTTTGTCAGTTTTATTTGTTTTTTTGTGTGTAAATAGTTTTTGTTAATATTTAATGATTTATTTTCATTTTAGTAAAATTTTTAATTAGATTTATTTTTTATCTTTTCTGTTTTAACTTTAGAATTTATAATTTTTTATAATATTTTAACTTTAATTAAGACATTAGTTTTGAGTAAATTTTTATTATTTATTTAATTTTAAATGTTTATTGTGTTGTCATTTTTATTATTTTTTTTCTTTTTTTTCATTTGTCTAAATAGGTTTTATAATATAATTTTTAATGTGTGTTTTATTTTCAGTTAACATTTTATTTCAAGAGGCTTTTTTTTTTTTTAGTTTAATAATAATCTTGCACAAATGCAGTTGTAAATCCTTGGCCCCAGTGCATTACAAGCATCGAGTATTAATGAAGTCAGTGCTTTATAATGCAGTCGTTCTGATGCAGTGTTTTGTTGAAAAGGATCTCAGTTTAATCCTGCTCTCTGAATCTTTTCACATGAGCAGCTCAAAGACAAGGAGCGACAGATCATCAAGGACAAGTTCAAGGTGAGAAGCGCCTCTGATGCTCTAGTCTTGCTCAGCAGTTTTTCCTTTAAATCCTGATGCACATGCTGCTCAGTGTAAGCACATGCGTGTGTGTGTGTGTGTGTGTGTGCAGGGTTTTAATGACGGTCTGGAGGAGCTGTGTAAGATCCAGCAGGGCTGGGCGGTTCCTGATAAAGAGCAGCGGGATGCCATCCGTCAGGCTGAGAAGAGAGTGGTTTCAGAGGCGTACAGAGCCTTCCTTCACCGGTGAGTCCTTCACACACACTTACCAGCCAATCAGAACACAGCTGAACACTGAGCTCATGATTACATGCTTTTACAGATGCGCAAACATCTCCTTCACCAAGAACCCAGAGAAGTACCACCGCTACTCTCCGGAGCAGGTGGAGGACATGATTGACAGGCTCTTTGACACCTCAGCTTAGGCCACGCCCACTCCGTCACCTCAGCTTAGGCCACGCCCACTCCGTCACTATATCAATGGAGTCTCAGCTTCCCCTGGCCACAGACATGCTGCTTTCTGCTTCATAACACACTACACAACTGGAACGGCTTTGTTCGGTTTTTTGCTTGCTTTTTGTATAAATGTCTGTATGTATATGTTTTGTGGAGGTTAACTGCAGTAAATAAAGATAATTCACTCCTGAAACCTATGCTGCAGATTTCTTCAGTTTCTTCAATTAGGTTTTGAACACAAAAACAAACACACACTACACACACACACAGGTGTAATGTGCATTATAATCATCATAAACTGCACAATGATTATTAATAATAATGCATTTATAACGATTAAATGATTTATTGTAATTAGTGTTTGTTTGTAATAATTAGAAATATGATCTATTTTAATTCTTATTTAATTTATATAATATATTTTATGTGTTTGTTTTTATGATTTCTGTAATTACTTTTGAATTCTTTACATTTTTGTTCTACTTTAGTTTAATAAAATGTTTGGTTTTATTATATATAAATTTATAGAGAGAAAGAGATCATTATTTTCATTCTTTTTTCTTTTTTCCCCCCTTTATTTATACAGAGCTTTAAGCAACCAAAGATTGTGTCAAAGCAACCGAACAACATTAATTAGGAAAACAGTGTGTCAATAATGCAAAATGAGGATTCCTATACATCTGTTGTTATATAAAATGTATATTACACATTTTAGTTTAGTTTTGAAGTATTTAATCATATTTCGTCATTTAGATAAATAGATTCCATTAAAATAAATGACCACATATTATATTATAAAAATTTAATTGAATAATATATATATATATATATATATATATATATATATATATATATATATATATATATATATATATATATATATGTTGTCTTAGCATCGGTTTTGGTCACCGTTTATAACATCAGAGCTTCTTTTTGTGTTGGAATAACTTTTCTCTTGTGTTTTGGTTTTAGAAATCAACTGACTGCAACAATAGAGCTTGAAAGAACAAAGACAATTTTTTATATAACTCTGACTGCATTTGTCCGAAAGATAAAGGTCATATACATCTATGATGCCTCCAGGGTGAGTTAAACGCAGCTTAATTTTCATTTTTGGGTGAACTAACCCTTTAAAGTAGGCCTGGCTGTTTTTCTGGGAGTGTATCTTTAGCCGCTAGTTTCTTATTCAGCCACTAGATGGCAGACTAAACACACTGAAGTACATGCACGTGCGAGACTGACGTCAACACTATCTGTGAAGAGATGAACGAAAAACTGGTGCATTTATTTTGGTCTTGCCCACATACCAAGAAACTTTGGAGCAAAGTGTCTCAATTTATTTTATTTTTTTTTCCATATGTGATATATGTAATTATTATTTTAACCAAATTGTAGTTGCACAAGTCAAAAAAAAAAAAAAAAAAAAAAAAAACAAGCTTTCTGGAGCTTGCTGCTAATATTATAAGAACTATGTTCTCTCAATATCTGAGTGTACAAATAGAAAAGCTGTTAGATCATATAACCTCTGTAAATTTTACAAGATATTTATTTATTTTTCTTCTTTTGCCTTTGTTTTTGTTATACTTTGTTCTTGATAACCTTTGACCTCCCTGGCTTATTTGTAATTTGTCCAAAGACTTTATCGATGTGCAGAAAATGTTGTTTTCCTGCTGTAGGCCCTATTTTTAAATGTATTTTTTTTTTTTTTTTTTTAAGTTTGTGTGCTCAAGGTAATGAGTAATGGCTTCATAATGTTAAAAAAATAGTGCTTCATGTAGTAATAAAATATAAGTAAACTGGTTCAAATATATTATGTAATACTGCTGAAACAATGCTGCATTCATGTGTCATTTAATAGATGAGATCAAAGCAGAATCTGCTGTTTGATATTGAGTTGAGCTGCATAAACACACACACACACACACACACAAACACGTGTGTTTACTCTGTGCTCCCTAAAGGGACTTCCTTAATTCTTTCCTTTCGGACTCTTCCATATTGGGTCATGCTGCCCGTTGAGGGTCTCTGGACACATTCTTGGGCTGTTTGAGGCGTCTGCAGGGTTGGAACAGCTGGAGATCCTGTTATTTTGTTATTTCCGTGATCAGAGGAAGGCTCAAACCTGCTCGGATCTGGAATGTGCAACAAGAACAAGATAAACAACAATTATATAATGACATAACATTCGTTTTCAACCGACTAACTTCATACTCATTATATGAGTTTTCAAGAGTTTCGACAAAACACAAGTTTGTGCATCAGTAAATAATAATGTGTAATTCATGTTAAAACTTTAAAGCAGTAGCTGTCCCAGTACAATGCAATGACTAACAAAAATATAAAGAATAGGCCTACAGCAAAAAGTGTACATAATTTTATAAGCATAGTTATATTTTACATAGTTTTTATCAGATTCATCAGTGAATAAATAGGCCTATGTATTTTCCGTCTTACCTAAAAACCATATATTTTGTAAAATTAGATGAATTATATTGTATTGTTTCATTATTGTATGCAAAAATAAAGATGAAAATAGATCCTGAACAGTGCTTTGGTGGACTATGGCACTCAGAATTCCTCTTCCAGAACAGTAGAATCAAGTTCCCTTTTTAGGCCATGGGAATGTATTACGTAATTTGCGAAAAACTCACGTCTCTAGCAAACGCTAAAAAAGGTTATGGGCGGAGCCAACCAGGAAGAATGACGTTTGCGTGAACCTATCGCTTTCATGGACGCGCCGGCGTTTGCTCTCTGATTGGTGGATGGAGAGTTTGCGTCATCGGGGAGGTTTAGGTTGAGTGTAACGTGGGAAGCCGCGAATCGATTCTTTTGAACGGTTCAATTCAACGAGTCAGTTCAAAGAAAGAATTCGTCATCACACGTACTCCAAAAGGTTTTAACAGGTTTTAATTAAATAAATGTGTATGTAGATAAACAGAGTTCATTGACAAAAAAAAAAAAAAAAAAAATGTTACAATAGAATAGCTGCCATAGCGATTAATAGAAATTGATTGAGTGGCCTATGTTATTAATCAAATTCTAGACAATTAAATAGGCTACTATTTATATTTTGTTATATGTGAGCCTGAACCACAAAACCAGTCATAAGGGTCATTTTTATTATTATTATTGAAATGTATACATTATCTGAGACCTGAAATAGAAAAAAAAAAAGTTTTCCATTGATGTAGGCTATGGGTTGTTAGGAGATACAACTGTTTGAAAATCAAAATACTGAGAAAATCATCTTTAAAGTTGTAAAGTTTTTAGCAATGCATATTATAAATAAAATATCTTCATGAGACATGATCTTTACTAGATAGCATAAAATAAAAATGTAAGAATTAAGAAAAATTTAAATTTGACCCATACAGTGCATTTTTAGCTATTGCAAAAAATATTCCCCAGAGACTTAAGACTGGTTTTGTGCTTCAGAGTCACATATATATATATATATATATATATATATATATATATATATATATATATATATATATATATATATATACACACACAGGCCTGTATATATATATATATATATATATATATATATATATATATATATATATATATATATATATATATATGCATCATTTATAAGGGCTTTGGATAGAAACGTCTGCTAAATGACTAAAATGTAAAAAATGTAAATGTATTAGAATGTTATGAATAAGTAGGCCTTTAGCCTTTACATAGTAAACCTAATACTTTAACTACTGTGCTTTGGTAATATTGTAAATGCTGACAAATTTTATCTGACTCTAGAATCGCATGAATATGAGGTTTGAATAATTTCAACTAACATTAAAAATATATTATTGCAGTTGGATTATTTGCTATTATTTAAAATAAATGGTAATAAAACACACACACACACACACACACACACACACACAATAGTCTAGTTTTAGTGAATAAATTCAGTGAGTTGTTGACTCGTAAAGCGCGATGCGCAAACGAATCGTTTTGCGAACTGGAAAGAACCGACTCCAACGAGCGATTCATTCTCTAGACGAGTCGCTTCCACAGAGAGTGAGTTTAGTTGTATGAAGGAGAGTCAGTGTGTTCTTGAGCGCTCGTTTACTGAGAGGGGAGTCTGGATTACACACTTGGACACAGAGTTTGCGTTCTCTGAAGTGCTCATCATGCCGGTTTTTCACACGAAGACGATCGAGAGTATCCTGGAGCCGGTGGCCCAGCAGATCTCTCATCTGGTCATCATGCACGAGGAGGGAGAGGTGGACGGGAAAGCCATCCCGGATCTGACCGCTCCGGTGGCCGCTGTGCAGGCAGCTGTCAGTAACCTGGTCCGGGTAAGAGCTCGGGGTTTCTCTCTTTATTAGCGCGAATGCACGGGTTAAACTCTCAGGTGGATGTGAAGTATCGTTGTTTGGTGAAAGTTTCCTAAAGTTCTCTCTCTGGCTTTGATCCAAGCCGAATTCCGCCTTTTCCTCTCGGATGTCGCTCTTCCCACTGAAACACCGCTGCGCCACGACACGCACTTCAGTGCATCTGATATCTGAACAAAAAAAATGAAACTAGTCTTTTAGCTGATGATTTTTATGCCAACATTGCATGTTCACTCCCCTTCAGGAACATGAGGTGAACAGCTCAAGGTTACACACGAATCAGTGCTTCACTCTTAAACATAAAGGTTTTTACTGGCATCATATTCTATATAGAGTTTAAATGTTTGATGCATCAAGAAAAAATGGTTCACTTTAAGGTTCTTTGGGGTCTTGTATGGCATTGTTTGGAAACTTTGAGTGTTGTGTGGTCTGAACCACATTCTTTCATGTAGGGTCTTTCATTTTAGATGCAGAGCGTTCATTTGACTGATTCTTCTCACGAGCATCTGACTAACCTCAGAGAACCTCAGAGAACCTCAGAGAACCTCAAAGAAGGGTCTACAGCGGTTCAGAGAGATCCACATCAAACCATGATTCTTTAACCTCTGTAGACCAAACCAGAGTCAGAACAATAGCACGTTTTTCGGATCATAGAAAAGACTCACGTTTTGTGCATTTATGATAAATTAATCAGTTAAGTAGATCCTGCAAATTTAAGTACAATATACATAATGCATAAGATATCCCAACACAATAGAATAAAACAAAATCATGGTGTTTAGTTATATAATTCTATACTGTATACAGCCACCAATGTCTGTTTTTCTTTTTTCTGACTTCTTTCCGTTTTAATTTTTATACATGAAAAGAATAATTTCATTTTATATATACATATATGTGTATATATATATGTGTATATATATATATATACAGTCTTGTTCAAAATAATAGCAGTACAATGTGACTAACCAGAATAATCAAGGTTTTTCGTATATTTTTTTATTGCTACGTGGCAAACAAGTTACCAGTAGGTTCAGTAGATTCTCAGAAAACAAATGAGACCCAGCATTCATGATATGCACGCTCTTAAGGCTGTGCAATTGGGCAATTAGTTGAATTAGTTGAAAGGGGTGTGTTCAAAAAAATAGCAGTGTGGCATTCAGTCACTGAGGTCATCAATTTTGTGAAGAAACAGGTGTGAATCAGGTGGCCCCTATTTAAGGATGAAGCCAACACTTGTTGAACATGCATTTGAAAGCTGAGGAAAATGGGTCGTTCAAGACATTGTTCAGAAGAACAGCGTACTTTGATTAAAAAGTTGATTACAGATGGGAAAACCTATAAAGAGGTGCAAAAAATGATAGGCTGTTCAGCTAAAATGATCTCCAATGCCTTAAAATGGAGAGCAAAACCAGAGAGACGTGGAAGAAAACGGAAGACAACCATCAAAATGGATAGAAGAATAACCAGACTGGCAAAGGCTCAGCCAATGATCACCTCCAGGATGATCAAAGACAGTCTGGAGTTACCTGTAAGTACTGTGACAGTTAGAAGACGTCTGTGTGAAGCTAATCTATTTTCAAGAATCCCCCGCAAAGTCCCTCTGTTAAAAAAAAGGCATGTGCAGAAGAGGTTACAATTTGCCAAAGAACACATCAACTGGCCTAAAGAGAAATGGAGGAACATTTTGTGGACTGATGAGAGTAAAATTGTTCTTTTTGGGTCCAAGGGCCACAGGCAGTTTGTGAGACGACCCCCAAACTCTGAATTCAAGCCACAGTACACAGTGAAGACAGTGAAGCATGGAGGTGCAAGCATCATGATATGGGCATGTTTCTCCTACTATGGTGTTGGGCCTATTTATCGCATACCAGGGATCATGGATCAGTTTGCATATGTTAAAATACTTGAAGAGGTCATGTTGCCCTATGCTGAAGAGGACATGCCCTTGAAATGGTTGTTTCAACAAGACAATGACCCAAAACACACTAGTAAACGGGCAAAGTCTTGGTTCCAAACCAACAAAATTAATGTTATGGAGTGGCCAGCCCAATCTCCAGACCTTAATCCAATTGAGAACTTGTGGGGTGATATCAAAAATGCTGTTTCTGAAGCAAAACCAAGAAATGTGAATGAATTGTGGAATGTTGTTAAAGAATCATGGAGTGGAATAACAGCTGAGAGGTGCCACAAGTTGGTTGACTCCATGCCACACAGATGTCAAGCAGTTTTAAAAAACTGTGGTCATACAACTAAATATTAGTTTAGTGATTCACAGGATTGCTAAATCCCAGAAAAAAAAATGTTTGTACAAAATAGTTTTGAGTTTGTACAGTCAAAGGTAGACACTGCTATTTTTTTGAACACACCCCTTTCAACTAATTGCCCAATTGCACAGCCTTAAGAGCGTGCATATCATGAATGCTGGGTCTTGTTTGTTTTCTGACAATCTACTGAACCTACTGGTAACTTGTTTGCCACGTAGCAATAAAAAATATACTAAAAACCTTGATTATTCTGGTTAGTCACATTGTACTGCTATTATTTTGAACAAGACTGTATATATATATATATATATATATATATATATATATATATATATATATATATATATATATATATATATATATATATATGTGTGTGTGTATGTATATATATATATATATATATATAATATATATATGTGTGTGTGTATGTATATATATATATATATATGTATATATATATATGTATATATATATATATATATATGTATATGCTTTTTAAATATAAAATAAAAAAAAAGTATATAAATAATTATCATAAAGATAGGATACAAATAAAAACGTTATTTTGAATTATATATATATATAATGTATATATATATATAGTAAAAATTATTTAAAAATAAAAATATTTATAAAACTAAATGTATAATATGAATAATTTAAATATTACAATTTTAATTAATTAACGTGCAATTATATTTACAAATAGTACATTCATTATTTTTAGCCTTAAGTACAATAATAAAATAAAAATGTATACATAAAATGTAATTGTTTAAAAACATAATTATAAAATGATAATAATAATAATAATAATTTTAAATTATTTAAAAATAATTTTTTATATAAACATTTTTGTAGTTATAGTATTTATATAAAATAATACATTTAAATAAGAATAAATGACACATCTGTAATTAACTTATTATGACCTATATATATATTTGACTTCAAGCTCTAGTTAATTTTTGGCGCTGGATCTCACATTATGACAGATCTGATCTGCTGTCAGTCTCACGTGTTTAAACAGAGGAAGGGAAGTCTGTCCTGCAGCTGTGTGTGTGTGTGTGTGTGTGTGTGTGTGTGTGTGTGGTTACCTAAAACCGAAACAAAGCCTTCAGAAGCCTTTAAATTCATCGACACACTGCTGCTCTTCAGTTATTCTTAGCCGCTGTCCAGAGTTAACTTCAGACTCCTGAAATAACACGGACAGTGGTTTGTCCTCTTTGAATCTGACTTGAGTCTGTCTCACAGTAACTCCATCTCTGCTAAAGCTGAGAAGCTGAGGTTTGAGTTAGATGAGCTCATGAGTTGTTCAGGCGTCTAAAGGTGTTTCAGTCTGAATGTGTAAGTGTGACCCCACCCTCTTAAACACTTCCTGTCTGTGCAGCTTTAGAGGGTGTTGTTTTCTCAAATATTTCACACCGTTGTGGTTTCCAAATATCACTTCAACTCCAGTTCATCTGAGATTTTCTGAGCACTTTACAGCACGAGGCTCAATATTATATATAGTATAGAACAATATTAAAGCTTTATTTGTGTAATTTGGTTTGTAAGTGGTGTTTAGTGTAGTTTGCTTTAGTTGAAGTTGAAATAAAAATTATGTCTAGTGAATATCTATATCAAGTGATAATTATATCTGTTGAATTATTCACTGAATAAAAAATAAACAGTCAACAATGATAAAATAAAATAAAAAATATATACATATATTAAAACGTAATTATTTAAAAACATTTATTAAAAATATTAATTATATTATTTCAAATGATTTTAATGTAAAATATATTTTAAAAAGTAAATATATAATACTAATAATTCTTAAATCTAAAAATATTAATTAATATGCAATTCAAATCTGCTATTATAGAAGTAAAATACAAAAAAGTAAACAAACTAATTGTTTTAAAACATTATTTAAAAATAAAAAATAATTGTTTTAAAAATCAATCATGTGATATAAACATATTTTATATTTATATAATATATTTATGCTTATATAAAATATATATTTTATAAAAAAAATAGCAATTACATTTACAAATATTACATAATGAATTCAATAAAACAATAATAAATAAAAATGTATACATATAATAAAATGTGATTTGTTTCAAAACATTCATTTCAAATTCATACTTGTATTATTTAAAATAATTAAGAATATAATTTTTATTTTTAAAGTAATGATACAATATTATTTTTTTCAAAATATTAATATTTGCACCCATCTGAGAAAAATAATAAAATCTGTAAAATGTATTTGTTTAAAAACATGAATTAAAAAAATATATATAAAACGACTTAAAATCAAAAGATTAAAAGTAATTATACAGTTATTAAATATTAAAATCTACATTATATTTTGCAATTATATTTGCATTAATACTGAATGCATTTCTCTTGTGTTGCCATCTCTAGATTCAAAGATTTTTTTCGTAGATCTTGTAGTCAGAAGTCAGTGAGTTTGGATGCCTCCCATGATTTGTCACCGATCTAAAAATAATATTTTCACGTTGTTCCTCAGTGTTTTGCGTAGCAGCACATATTTTGTGGTCAGTGCTGGGAATGTGCTCCGTGTCTTCTTTAGGATCTGTGTTGAGTTGTTCACATTTCTCAAAACCTCCTCCCTGCACTGCAAGAGAAGCGCTTGTCATCTGAAGTCAGAGAAATACGGCTGGATTAGGCAACACTACTGAACTCCTTCACTTCTGGTTTTAGGAGATTTCTTTGAGAAGAAAGGCACCGAAGGAGAAGAGTTGTGACCTTAAACAGAAGCTGCATTCATCACGCACAAATCAGTTTTTCAATTATTACAATTTGATTGAATCATTTAAAGAGAATACAGCAAAATTTTAAGCTGGAAACAACAATTTTGGGAAAGAAATTGCATTGATTTCATAGGTCCCTAAAATTTTTATTTTTGTTGAATTTTTTTAATCAGTTGCTGTTAAATCGTATATCGTTTCATGACTTTGGTTAATTAAACAGGTGTTTTGATTAATAAAATGTATTTTGACTAAACTAAAATGTAAAAATAAAATGTAAAATAAAAAACAATTCCGAAAATGTACAATTCTAGATAAATAAATAAACCTCAAAACAAATAGAATCAAATTTTTATAAAAAATAAATAAATAATAATAATAATAATAAATATATATATATATATATATATATATATATATATATATATATATACATTTTATAGGGCTCTAAAAATTACATATTTTATTGTTGACCTTTATAAATTGTATAAGTTTAAATTATTAGTTTGAATTAATTAGACATGGCTTTTGATTTCTAAAACTTTATTTAATGTAAAAATTCAAATGGAAAAAGAATTGGGAAAAATTTACAGAATTTGTAAAAAAAAAAAAAAATACATAGGCTTAAAACTTTTAATAAATTGTTGTCAGATTGTATAAACTTAAATTATACATCCTTTATTATTAATCAAATGTTATTTAACTTAATTCAAATGAAAAAAATAAAAATAAAATAAATTTAGGGAATTTAGGGAAAATAAAACAAATTTAAATTCATTACACGTGTGTCTTTTGATGAATATTATTTAGTTTGACTATTAAAACAGATTCCAGAAATGAAAATAAATGAATAAAACAGAAATTGTAAAAGCTAAAATAATAATAATAGATTTTTAAGGCCTTTAAAATGTATAAAATGTGAAATGTTTATCATATATGACTATATAACGGACAAAATGTGATTCTGTAGAAGGCAGACGTCACAAGTTTACAATCCTAGAGAAGTTGATGTTATCTTGGAAGTGGAAATTGTTGCAATGAACAGAACGTTGTTTTCAGTGAAGCATTCATCACATACTTACACTGCATGCGTGTTTATGTACGATGCATTTAAAAAACATTAGGTAACAGCTGAGAGACTCGAATGAAAATTAGCTGAAAATCTACTCAAGTGGTCTAGTTTCAAGAGGGTCCATTACTGTTGTTCAAATGTGAAGAATGCTTCTTTGGTTTCTTTTTTTGCCCAGTTTTGTTATTGAACTTCAAATATTCCTCCTGGAGCTTTCTGGATGGATTCTGGAAGCGCTGCTCTCTGCAGATTGTGTTTTGAGTGATCTGAAGAAGTCTCTCTGGCTTATGTCCTCTAGAACAGAAACTCTGGCTTGGACTCGGGGTTAAAATATTCCAGCAGATGTTGAAGAGCTAAGAGAGAAGAGAGGAGAGGGTTTTAGTCTCTGAACATGACTAAATCATGTTTAGTCTCTAAATCTCTCCTTTCAAAGCGTTTATCATCAGCTGATTACACGCTGAGATGATGTGTCCTCGGTCGGGTTTGGAAACGAGAGCAGAGCTTCATTCATGCAGTTGTTTGGGTGCCAGATATTTATAGCTTTTGTATTTGGAAAGGAATGGATTACGTTCTGGTTAGTGAGGTTAATTGAAAGGGTTTAAAAACCTGTCGAGATTGGCGTTTACAAACCTAGAGAAGTTGATGTTATCTTGGAAGCGGAAATTGTTGCAATGAACAGAACGTTGTTTTCCGTGAAGGATTGCGTCACATACTTACACTGCATGCGTGTTTATGTACGATGCATTCAGGATGAGTTTGTTTCTTCATCAGGTTTGTAGAAATGTAGCACTGCATCAGTGTCTCATCAATGGATGCTCTGTAGTGAATGGGTGCCGTCAGAATGAGAGTCTGATAAAAACATCACAATAATCCACAGCACTCCAGTCCATCAGTGAACATCTGGAGAAGACAATTTTTTTACAGTCAACAATGATAAAATAAAAAATATATACATATATTAAAACGTAATTATTTAAAAACATTTATTAAAAATATTAATTATATTATTTCAAATTATTTTAATGTAAAAATATATTTAAAAAAGTAAATATATAATACTAATAATTCTTAAATATAAAAATATTAATTAATATGCAATTAAAATCTGCTATTATAGAAGTAAAATACAAAAAAGTAAACAAACTAATTGTTTTAAAACATTATTTAAAAATAAAAAATAATTGTTTTAAAAATCAATCATGTGATATAAACATATTTTATATTTATATAATATATTTATGCTTATATAAAATATATATTTTATAAAAAAATTTGCAATAACATTTACAGATATTACATGATGAATTCAATAAAACAATAATAAATAAAAATGTATACATATAATAAAATGTGATTTGTTTCAAAACATTCATTTCAAATTCATACTTGTATTATTTAAAATAATTAAGAATATAATTTTTATTTTTAAAGTAATGATACAATATACATTTTTTCAAAATATTAATTTTGCACCCATCTGAGAAAAATGTTTTTAACTCGCATTCTGACGGCACCCATTCACTACACAGGACAAGAAACAGAAACTCTAATCTAATCAAAGTGACATTTCTGCAATTTTCCACCATGACAGTTTTCTCTAGTCTCTTTTTACTCCAAATGCAAGTATTTTATGGTATTAGGTGCTATCACAACTCAATTTTAAACTATGAAAATGATTGTCTTATTCAATAGAGTCGAGCACAGGAGCTGTGTGTGTGTGTGTGTGTGTGTGTGTGCTCCGAGGGCTCTTCTCAGCGTGTGTGTAGAGCATTGTGAAGCGTGTATAAAGAGCCGTCTGTTAGCCGGACGCGAGCAGACTGTTCTCGACTCTGTGAAGTGTATAATGATGGTTACAGGAAGTGACTTCATCATTAGGTGATGTTTCAGCCTGAACTGTTCTTCACATCCATCCAAACCCGTGTGACTGTCTTTCTTCAGTGGAAATCAAAAGCGGATGTTTTACTGCCGTTGTGAGGTTGTTGAAGTAAAGTAGTTCACATTCCTCATGCACTATATTCTGGGATTGCTGTGTAGAAGAAACCAAGTCAACTTTAAGTGCTATTCACTGAAAATGATTCACTTTTGTTGTTGGATTTGAGTAACCAAAAGGATACATCATTTCAAATAATGCTTGAAATAATGGAATATAACATTAGTGCAAACAAGATTTATGAGATTCACTTAAGGGGAATATTTTAGGAAATAACTATTTTACATTTTGTTTAATGCACTTTATTTTACAGTCCTGTTCCCCATGTATAGTAATTATAGTAATTACAATAACTGTGTAATAACTAGGTATTAACCCTGAACCTACCCCTAAACCTAACCCTACCCCATGTAGTTACCTTGTATTACCAGAACTTTCTTAGATAAATACACTGTAAGTACACTATAAGTACACGTTAGTACACGTACTGTAAAATAAAGTGCAACCAAATTTTGTTTAATGCACTTTATAAGACGTGGAATATAGGAATATCATTCATTTATTAACATTTCTGGATTTGTATTTATTTTAATTATTTATTTTTGAATTAATTTAATTATTTAAAATGTATTTTTGTTTTATTGAATAGTCATATTTAAATAACTTTTATTTGAATTAGATTTTATTATTAATTATTAATTATTTGTAGGGATTTTGAGTCCTTTGGAATTATTTTTGGTGTATTTCAATTGATGTCAGTTATTTCAAATACATTTTATTTTAATTAATTATTAATTATAATAAATTTTTAATGATTTGGGTTGGGGTATAATTAAATTATTACAACTTTGTGTCTATTTTAAATATTTTTTTACATTTACTTTAATAAATGTAAATACAAATATGATTTATTTAAAATTATTTTGGATTTATTTTATAATAATTGTAGAAATAATAAGTGTGTAATAAGTTTCTTTTAATTATTTAGAATAATTACTTTAATTTATTTCAGTGAAGGGATGTATTTACTTTATGATCACAGTCTGTATTACGAAGAACATTTTTATAATTTATGCAATAAATCTCTTTTTGTGTTCCACACAAAATAGTGAAAGATTGAAAGGCAACACTTAGATTTTTGGGTGGACTTTCCCTTTAAAGCAGTGTAGGCTTTGACTAAACCTGTTCTTACCTGTCTGACAGGAACACTGTAACCTGACAGCAGTGTGTGTGTGTGTGTGTGTGTGTGTGTGTGTGTGTGTGTGTGTGTGTGTAACTGCCAGACACCCGTCATCATTTCTATTTCAGCTGAGCAGCTCATAAAGAAGAACATGCTGCTCTTTTCTGTGAGAAAAAGCAGTGAAAAATAGAGAAATGAACCAATGTCATACATCATACGATTTTAAGGGACTCGCGTCTTCTCTAGTGACCAGAATAACTCAGAGATGTGAAACTGGACTTATTTCTCATCACACTGCAGAAATAAACTAGACTTGAGAGTATACTGAGAACCACAGACTTGGGTTTTTGCATCGTGTTAGAATCCCATCAGTGAGCTAATTTTGGAAGAAACCGGTTAAACGTGGCCTTGAGTTTCCTCAGCGAGAGCATATTATCAAGCAGCAGATGCTGGAGAGCAACCAAACATGAAGTCATGGATGACAACAGAGCTGCTCGTGTGCTGATCTGATCTGGATTTAAACTCTGACTCACACACGAGGAAATGTTGACATGACTCTGAATGAAAGCCCAGTTTAGAAGCTCTTATTTTGTGCTTGGCTTGAGAGACTTAAATCAGCGTAATTACTGACTTAGAGCTAAAAATACTGATTCACAACCCTTTAGTTGCAATGGATGTTAATTTATGTAAAATATCATTGCAAATGTGTGCATTGTGGACAATATAGAGAAAAAATAAATGCAGAAGTGCTACTCTCACGACGGAAACGAATCATTGAATCTGAGCTGAATTGATTCCCTTAAAAGAAATCGAGCTTAGTAGGTTTAATTGGTTATTTATTTAATTGCATGATTATTTATTTGAAAAAACATCTTGTTTTGTGTTGCACTGAAGAAATAAAGTCACACACTCTGGAAATGAAACATACATTATTATGCATTAAAATATTTTAATATATGAATAATATATATTTATAATAAAATATATATAATATATATATATATATATATATATATATATATATATATATATATATATATATATAATATATTTAATATATAGCTTCTTACAATGCAATGAATCATTGAATCGGAATCTGAAAGTGTTTTATTTAAATAATTCAAATTTATATGATTGTGTGATTTTTACGTCTACTGTGTGTTTTGTGTGTGTGTGTGTGTGTGTGTGTGTGCAGGTGGGCAAAGAGACTGTTCAGACCACCGAGGATCCCATCATGAGGAGAGACATGCCGCCTGCCTTTATAAAGTAAGACACACACACACACACACACACACACACACACCTTCTGTTGAAGGGAAAGGTCATGGAAGGCATGTTAAGTGTGTGTGTTCCTATGTGAATAATGACACTCTGCAGCATCAGCCATGGCTTTGATTCACATTGAATGCATGAACTTCTATTTACATTTATAAATAAATGCATAAATGAATGCATTGTATATCAATTTAAATGCACATTATTTGAGCTAACTCTGTTGTCCCTGCGTGTGTGTGCGTGTGTGTGTGTTTGTTGAGGGAGGAAGTGCTCTAAAGCAGCTGTGTTGACTAATAAATCAGGTGTGGACATGCCGAAGCAAACACAGCTACACCTCCCGGGAGAATCACTAGAAATCATACCGAATCTCTGCTTTACTCGTGAATCCTGAATTATTATCCTGTTCAGATCATTCAGATTTCTCAGTGTTGTTCAGTATTATATGGGCTGTGCAGACTGAAGTTGATATGCGTTCGGAGACTTGAGGCCACATTATGGACATGTAACAGTGTATCAAATGTCTGCATTACATCACTACTCATTTGCATAAAAACTGAGCTCAACTTAAAGGGACAGTTCACCCATAAATGCCACATCGACTCGTCCTAAACCCGTATGACACAAAAAAGTCATTTTAAAAATGCGTTAGTCTTTTGCACTCTTACAATGGAGACAGTGCACTTTTAAGGTTCAGATATGTTCAGTTAAAAATACTGAAATACTGGAGCCAAATAATATTCGTGTCATTGAATCTTTTGTCATATTCATCATATTGTTTCTGATTTTGACCAGAGCTTGCATGCTTCAAAACCTACAAAAACACCATAAAATATCATAGCATTGTTTCAAGTCTTTTGAAATAAAGGGTAATACTAGTAATCGTCATCTCTTGTGGGATATTTAACAAATAGAGTCAGTGAGTTGAACTGAATCAGTTCGATTCATGAGGAAATCCTTCAAGATGAATCGCAGTAAAATCCCTTCAAATCACCGACTCTCATTGAAAATGAATGACTTCAGTTGATGTGTGACTGCAGATGTCTGTCAGTGTGCTGTTTAGGGAATAACTAAACAAAATAAAACCGGAACTAGCTGAAAATCTCCTGAAGCACACACCATCTCCGGCCCAGCAGAGGTTTATCTGTTGGAGTCTGAGCTGCTGATCTCAGAGCCCACAGACGTGTGCTGTCTCTGTGGATGTTTTCAGCTGTTGACTCAGACGTTGTGTTATTCTTATGGTTCATGTTAGACGCAGCTGCTTGGAGTCATTCCTGAGTTTATTCTGCGGCGCTCAGATCCTGACTCCGGAGGAACGGATGGATTACTGATAATACACAACCTCTGTCTCCCTCTAAATATAGTGTGTGTTCCTGTGTGGCCTGGAGCAGTGATGCTGATTTAAATTCATATGCATTACTGTCGCCTTCACACACACACACACACTGTCGTGACCTTGCTCTCCTGTCTCTCTCTCTCACACACACACACACACACACACACATCTGTGGTCTGTCCTGCCACAGAGAAATATGACACCATATAGTCTCCATTCTGCAACAACAACCAAACCCTCCTGACGACAGTCAGACTCTGATGAATAGGACGTGTGTGCGTGTGTGTGTTTGTGTGTGTGTGTGTTGCGGGAATCAGGGTTTAATATGCCACTCCTACGTGATTTAGAGATCCTGACGGGAAAAAAAGCATGCATGAGGGATTGACTGTGTTTGGGACTCACAAAATACATACTATACAGAAGCAGAACATGTGATGCATATGACCATTTTTACGCTTGTAAATGTAAACATTAGGTTTTCTGTGATGTTCTACATTGTGCTGTAGCAGTTTCTACTTTCTATCTGACATGGATAAGGTTTTATTAAATTTGCAAGAGTGATTTTTAATAATGGTTTGCATTGTCTGCCATTGTTTTCCTGTAAATAAGTTTCTGGATTTATCCTTTATAAGTGTATACTTTTCAGATTGATGATTATTATTTATTTTTAGTAAAAAAAAAAAAAAAAACATTTAAAATATTTACAATAAAATATTTCTAGGAAATATACATAACTACACTAAGTTTTTAAAATAAATTAATCATTTTATTTATCAAGGATGCATTAAATTGTTCAAAAATGACAGTAAAGACAATTATAATGTTGCAAAAGATTGCTTTTCTTTTGAAAGTACTGTTCATCTGTGAATCCTGAAAAATAAAATGCATCACAGTTTCCACAGAAATATTGAGCAGCACAACTGTGTTCAACATTGATAATAATCAGAAATGTTTCTTGAGCAGTAAATCATCATATTATTCTGATTTCTGAAGATCATGTGACACTGAAGACTGGAGGAATGATGCTGGAAATACAGCGGAGCATCACAGAAATACATTACACTTTAACACAGATTCACTCAGAAAACTGCTGATTTAAATTGTAATAATATTTCACAATTTTGTACTATTTTTTTGATCAAATAAATGCAGCCTGGGTGAGCAGAAGAGTCTTCTAAGATGCTGAGTGTTTATAGCTGTTATTATTTCTCTGTAGGGTTGAGACGGCGTGCACTAAATTGGTTCAGGCGGCTCAGATGCTGAAGGCCGACCCGTATTCAGTCCAAGCCAGAGATTATCTGATCGATGGTTCCCGCGGGATCCTGTCAGGAACCTCTGACCTGCTTCTGACCTTCGACGAGGCCGAGGTGCGATGCTTTTAAAACCCTTTCATGCCTTCATCCCTGTGCGTCTGAGCTCGTGCCTCCGTGCTGACAGAACATCTGCTCTTCTCGCTGACCTCAGGTTCGTAAGATCATCCGTGTGTGTAAAGGGATTCTGGAGTATCTGACCGTGGCTGAGGTGGTGGAGTCCATGGAGGACCTGGTCACTTACACCAAGAACCTGGGACCAGGTATCTGTGTCGTGTTTTATATGCAGTTATGTGGAGCAGGATTTGGACCAATAAGATTTCTCTGTGGGCGGGGCTTCACACTGTGATGATTATGTGGCTGATTAGGACAAAAACAGTGTTGAGTTATCGCCTTATGCATGTTATGTTGCTTTTTGATCATTATTATTACATTTTTTTTGTTCTTCTATAATTGTTATTTCTTATGTTATTTTCTGTTTGTTTGTTTGTTTGTTGTCTGTTTCTGATTTGTTTGTTTGTTTTGCTGCTCTGTGAAGTGCATTATAGATGAATACTTTCCAGATTGTAAAAATTAAAAATAATAAACAAAATTTAATAATAGTAACAATATTTACAATAAATTATTTAAATAATTCTAGGAAATATAAATAAGATACTGTTCAATATTGAACGCTGTTAAAATGTGCTTTAATTTTTTAAAGTGTATTATAGATCAATACTTTCCAGATTGTTATGTTTTTTTATTTGGGCAAAAAACTAATAGAAATAAATGGTAAATAATATTAAAAATATTTGAAATAAAATAATAATAATATTTCTAGGAAATATAAATAAGCTACTGTTAAAATGTTGAGCGCTGTTAAAATGTGCTTTAATTTTTAAATTGCTTAAATTCAGATTGTTTTTTTTTTATTGTTTTTTTTTATTATTTATATTTTCCAGAATTTATATATATATATATAATTTTTTTTTTTTTTTTTTTTTTTTTTTAGGTAAATAATATTTAAAATATTTGCAATAAATATTAAAATATTTCTAGGAAATATAATTTTTTTTTTTTTTTTTAAGAAATTAATACTTTTATTAATCAAGGATACATTAAATTGATGAAAAGTGACAGTAAAGACATTTATAATGTTACAAAGGCTTCCTGTTACTTTTTAAACTTTCTATTTAACAAATTATCTCCAATTATTGCTTAACACTTCATGTTGCATTAGATTTTTTGGGCTGTTTTGCTTCTATAATTGTCTGTGATAGATTAGACTAGATTTGCTCATCATCTCTTATTCTGTTGCTCAGGACTAGACGGGTCAGTCAGTCCGTGTTTAGCAGATAAAGCATCACACATCTGACTGTGTTTTGTTCTCAGGCATGACGAAGATGGCCAAGATGATCGACGAGCGTCAGCAGGAGTTAACTCATCAGGAGCACAGAGTCATGCTGGTCAACTCCATGAACACCGTCAAAGAGCTGCTGCCCGTCCTCATCTCAGGTCTGATCTGACCCCTGACCTCTGGCCTCTGACCTCTTACATCCAGAGAAATTCATACGTTTATTCATCAAGGATGCATTGAATTGCTCTCGATGTTTTCTATTTGAAACCAGTTCTGCTCTTTTGAGCTGTGAATCCTGAAAAATAAAATGCATCCACAAAAATATGAAGCAGCACGTTTCTTGAGCAGTAAATTCATATTTTCATGATTTCTGAAGATCATGTGACACTTAAGACTGGAGGAATGATGCTGAAAATACAGCGGAGCATCACAGAAATAAATTACACTTTAACACAGATTCACACAGAAAACAGCTGATTTGCATTGTAATAATATTTCACAATTTTTACTGTATTTGCGATCAAATAAATGCATCCTTGGTGAGCAGAACGTATCTGTTGGTGTCTCACGCAGGCATCAAGATCTTCGTGACGACCCGGACGTCTCAGGGGAAAGGTGTGGAGGAGGCCCTGAAGAACAGGAACTTCACCGTGACGAAGATGAGCACAGAAATCAATGAAATCATCCGCGTGCTGCAGCTCACGTCCTGGGACGAGGACGCCTGGGCCAGTAAGGTGTGTGAGAGGGCAAAGGTCACGGTGTCGTCATGTGCATGCACCTCACAAACACACAAGACGCATGCACGAGACTGTGACCTTATATTATTTATCACACATATTAAACATCATGCATGCATGCATTCTAGTGTTGGTTGAACATGAAACATATATTGCAAAAGTATGTTTAAATCTAGATTTGAAGGGTGGTGTTTGCAAACACAGGTGTGTTTGTGTGTTGTGTATTTGTTGAGCTGGTTTCAGGTTTTTAGGTTGTGAAGTAAATCCTGAGGTTTGGCTGGGATAGACACGAGCACACTGACAAGTTCTTCCAGATCACTTTAGGACTAAAGATACAATAGAGCTGAAGTTTGTTGCCTCAAATGTTTGTTGCTTTGTTAACTTGTAAGAGTAAAAATGTTACGGTTGAATGTGCCGTAGGAGCCTTGTTTCTCTAGAGCTGCATGCTATTCATTAACACATGCATGGAAACATCAGCATATCACAGTTTTCAAAGCTTCTGGAATCAGTCTCACTAATGCAATCCACTCCAAAAAAATTAAATCGAAGAAAGAATATATGTCTTAAAGAAAAGGAAGAATGTTTTCGGACTGTTAAGATGACAGTGATCACTATGACACTTATGCAGATTTTTATTACTGTTGTGAGGTTAAAAAATATGATTCAGTTATTTAAATTGAATTGACGAGTTTTGTTTTACTGTAATTAGTGTGGACATTTTACTATTTTTTGAGTATTTGTAAAATGTATATATTTTTATATATTTTTATATTAAAGTGATTTTTTTTAATTAAAATAAAATAATTTATTCTCATTTAACAAAATGCAAGGGGGAAATAATGTAAATGTGAGTATATTAAATATATTTTATATAATTTTTTTTAAATAAATAAAAAGATGTTATGCATTGTAACAATTAATCATGACAATTACGCAATTTTACCCCCATTTTTTATTACTCTTATGTGGGGGAAAAAGCAAATAATTTTTCATTTTTTGTTATTATGATATATTAT